>NW_017259302.1:1264273-1268293 GCF_001594045.1 Atta colombica
AGACATGAAAGGTAGACGAGAAGAAGAGAGAGCCGCGGGAAAGGGAGAGAAGGAGAAAAAGGGAAACACACACAGGTGCGAAAGAGAGGAACTCGGACGCACGTTTCTCGCACGAGAGTTTCCTTCTCTCTATCTCGTACCCGCGACTCGCGAGAGATCAACGCGACGAATTCGAGCCTCTCGATCCGGCCTCGAGCGGCCTTGAATACGCGCTGCCGACTCTTACGCGCAGGGTGGAGAGCGAGATCGACAAGATCAATCTCTAGAGCGTTTTCCGCCGCCACCGGCATGGCATTGTGGCTCACAGTGTTCGTGGTGTTTAATTATCAATTCTATATATAGGCTAACATGATATCAAAGTAACACATTGTATTATTAAAACGTAGAATTTTATTACTTTTTTTTTTAGTAATGAATAAAAATTTAGGTTAAAAAATAAACGTGATCTACGTAGATTCTTAGAAGTCTTCTAAATACTTTATATCTCTATTAATTTCGATTTTAATGCAAGTAACAACCTATACAATACAAACAAACATATTACATTGATATTATAATTTCCCGCTCATAATGTAAATGTGTAATAAAAAATTGAGTCGAAAAATCCTCTATCATTTTGCAATTTCCGCAATATTTTTTTTTAGTTATCCACTGAGCAAAATGTCTAAAATCGACATGTAAGACAACTTTTAAAATATCTTTCAGAGTTCTTTAAGAAACATCTTCAAAAGGAAAAAACACAAAGAAAAAAACTGAAAAATATCTTAAAATTGTCTTATATATTGATTTTATCCGTTTATTCGCAACCTTTTAGAAATTAATACCTCGTTAACTATTGCGAAAATTGCAAAATGGTAGAAGACTTTTTGATTCAGTTTTTTATTAGGAATAGCACTATATGATTAGTGGACATTATTTCAGAAACACCCTGTATAACATATGTTGTACGTAACAATTACATTGTCGAGGAAAATAATGTTGATGTAATGTTGTGTTCTGCAAACGTGACATATGTAATACTTCCTCTATTCCTTACATAAAATACATAAAATTTGTTATACATGACGTATACGCGAGAATGCAATAACATAAAAATACCGCGAATGTTAAATAAAAAAATTACATTTCTCGTTCCATTAAGCCTTTCGCCATCGTTTACCCATCTTTCTCCGCCCATCTTTCATCTGTCCCGTATGTTACACAATCGCTATTGTATTATCGAAATACGCACAACGCGCGGCTGTTTCACCAATAAACATTGTTCGTCACCCGCAAGGCGGCAACTTCTGCTACGAGAGAGATAAACTTGATCGCTCGCAGAAAGGCCATTTATTTTTGCTCGTTAACCAGTCAGACAGCGACAAAATTACATTTGCCACGGCAAACACGCCGTTGGCGACATGTAATTTCTTAAAACCTCTACGAAGACGGTCTGCCGTCTGACGTTCTCGTCAATTCACCCCACTTTTACTTCGTTAGAAAAGTCTGATGTATATCAAGGCCATCAGGTTTATTGATCAGAGTCGTACGCGGGCTTCTCTAATAACGAAAAAAAAAGTGATCCCTCTCATTAAAGCAATTGAAACTGTAACTCGATATGCGTCACTCCTCTGTTTCAGTTATGTTTTCCACGTAATGCAGAGGATCCCAAATCATTTACATCAAAAATCTTAATATCTCGTACTTTAGAAATTGTCGCAAACTCTTTTTAAGATTCCACGTGGAATCGAAATTCAAGATCTCTCAAAGAAACATGTTATATTTGAAAGGTGACATAAATGCTATCAATTGAAAGATTACGTTTGAAATAGATATTCTAGATGATCAAATCTTGGGATTCTATGAATTATGTATCCGACTTGAGCCGACATGTTTGACTATTTCAACTTGGATACAAAACATCTTGAAAACAAAGCATTAAAAAAAAAAAGTTTCAAATAAAAATAGGATTTGAACTTAGGCGCAATAAGGACCCTGGATCCAAAATCTAAATAGCTTATCTGATGGTCCTCTTTTTAAATTACAATTTAATTACTTTTATTTAAAACATTTTTTTTATATGCATTTATATTTCTCGAGATATTTTGTGTCTAAATTAAAATAACCAAACATGTTCCGGCTCAAGTCGAATACAGAATAGGATCCCAAGATTCGATCCACCTAGAATATTTCAAACATAATTTTCTTTCAATTGATAACGTTAGTTAGTTTTTTTAAAATCATTTTTGTACAATATCATAGCACGTTCCCTTAACAGCACAAATGTTTTCAATTAATTTATAATCCCTTTCTAATCAGCTAATTAACTCGATAATGAATGTCCTCAATGACAATATTTCTAAATACTGCATTAAATATCGTGTTGAGAAGTTAGATTTAGATAAACGTTGTCGCGAGAAGTCTATAGCTGCGCGAATGTTTGTTTCGCAAAGTTAACTTCTGGAACTTCCTTCCCAAGGGTTAAAGACTTCACTTATTTTTGTCCAACGCACGCGGTGTAAATCCACCGCGCAATTCGCAGGAAGAATCCATTGCGCGAGAATCGTGGGACGAACTTGGAGCAGCCTGTATACACGATATACTGACCGTCGTTCAATAAGCTGCTGGGTATGAGAAAAACGATTGTAACACTCGACGTCGGCATAGGTCAATCGGTTACGAGTATGCTGTAAAATGATCGATGTGGCACTTTTCCGCGGGATTGTATTACCAACCAATGCGACTAGTATAACAACGCGATCTTAGCAGTATCGCAATTCGCAACAATTGATAAACGAATGCAGCGGAATCAGCAAATTATGCCGGGATAATGTCGAAATAATAACGACAATGGCGACCGCGTGCTTATGTGCTCGCAATTATGCTTTCGCAAGCAAAGCGCCGCATTGTGCAGACCGGCGTGGTGCTCCGTTCCAGAGCGTTTGTTTGCAACATGGAGTTTTTAGTTTCTGTCAGGTGGTGTCGGCCAGGAACGCAGAGAAAGATCACGGTGGTTTTCGCAGGAACGCATCGCGAGAAACGTTTATCCAATCGGCAATAGCAACGGCATACAGACATAACGGTTGTGAGTCGGTTGGAAAAAAGTTTTGCATAATGTATAACAGCCGGTGCTACTTCTCGTGGGTATATGAGCTCGGTCGTCAGCTAAATCAATGACCCGCGGCCGGCCTGAACCACTCGCATGCGAGTGTTTCATCGTCCGTAGAATTTATATCGTTTCAACAACTACACTGTGTCGTTGGAGTAACTTATACAGAGCGTTCCAGATTCTATTGCGTACGCCTGTACCGTAGACTGTGTCCCTTTGAGCAATTCGGATCTTCGTGAGAATTTTGAGAGGCGGGAAAAGAACTATCACTCTTGATAAATTTTTCTTAACTTTCAAATTATCTTTGTTAAAAGATTCATTAATTGTATGAAAAATTGAGTCCCAAATTGAAATGAATTAGTTTTTTACATATAACTTATAATCTGGTGATTAAAAGATAATAGACATAAGGCTTAATAATGGATAATTTTTGAGCTATGATGTATCAGAGATGTCAAACTTGTGCTCATAAAACACCTGTGATATATTATAACTCAAAAACTATTCATTATTAAATCTTATATCTATTGACATCTTTTGCTCATCACATTATAAGCTAAATACGTAAAGCTAATTTCAACGGGACTCAATTTTTTATATAATTAGTGAGATACTTTGATATTTATAATATGATGTTTGACAAATCAAAATTTTATATGTAAATATATGTGAATATGTGAATATGAGTGCATATTTGCGTGTGTGTGCGCGCGCGCATGTGTGTGTGTGTGTGTAAAAACATTGCATATAATAAATATTAGTTATAGTAAATGCAAAAAATACAGGGAAAATATGTTTTTAAAAAAATTTATTTTTTAAATATAAATATTAATTAACAATTTAATAAAGAATTTAATAAAACAGATGTATATTTCTCAAAATTATTTTACTTAAAAAGATGTAGTAATTAAAATATATTATTTCAAAATTCA
>NW_017259302.1:1268380-1271038 GCF_001594045.1 Atta colombica
ATATCACAAATAAATAATTTAAATATTAATTATTTATAAAAAATTAAAAGATTAAAAAAAAATATCTCTCTTGTATAAATACTTTTGCATTTATTATATATGTATATATAAATATGTATATATAAATAATGTATATATAAATATTGATAATAATAAATCATTTAAAGAGTGACAATTATATTAAGTTTGAAAATAAATGTTTTTTCGATTGGATATTTTAGACTAGAAAAGAAGATATTAAGAAGATATTAGAAATTATTTTTAATTTCATAACAATTATTAATTACGATACACATTTCGCATAGTGTACGATGTTCTCTCTTTATATAATAGATTTTCAAGCACAATAATTTGACTTTGACTAATGTTTCATATATCGAAATCAATTCAGCAACCTTCACTAAAACCATTTTATACGTATAACCTACGGTACCTTGCGTAAGATAATTCTGTAAATCGCGAGCGTTACGGTAGGTGAGACAATCTTGCACAACCATAGCGGCGTTAGTGGGAATGCAATCGATGATAAGCGAGTGCGTGTATTTCACTTCGTTTAAAGCGGCCGCTACTTTCATAGATAATACCAAACGTTGGAAATATTAGGAAAAAATTCCTATTGCGAAACGGTGGAACGTACGTACATATGTATTTTTGTACTTTTATGCTTGCGTTATTACAATAAGTAACGATACAGGCGATAAAAGCACGTACGAAACGAGTAATTGGTCGGCGAGTTTACGTCAGCAACGCGAGATTCCAACGATTAACTTCATTACCTAAAAAACTTTCCTCATCGCGAAATTACAGGTTACTCTTGAACTCTGTAAGGATAAATACTCTGTACATTATTGTTTTGATAGCATTAATCACTGAATATTATCAAAATGTATCATGGATTCTTATGAGTGTTTACAAAATAAATTCAAAACAGCGAATGTAATTATTAGTATAAATACAAACATATAAGCTGTTTATTTTGAAAGTCGTGTGTGAATCCGGTTTCTGAACATTATAAATTTTAATCAAGCATAAACAAATTAAACTAAATATAAACGAGACTTTTATTACAATCATTAATAAATAAATATCTCATATGCAAAATAGTGCCATTTCTGAACCATAAACATATTTCCAAATTTTCTTCCGCTATTCAGGAAACCGTGTAAAATTGTCGGCTTATGAGTTTGTAATTCATCAATGAAACATGAAACATTTCGTAAATATGATACCTCTGCTTAAAAATACTGTTAATATTCACGAATTAAAAATGTGAATGTATCTAATGTATTAAATCTTAATGTATTAAATCAAATCTATTTCGCAAAAAGTTACTTAAATTCCACTAATATTTTTGCTTAATGCTTATCAATCTTTTCCCGAAGCTTGTTTTTTTCGTGAAATACGTGCTCGCAATATAATGAGCAACTAACTCTTACCATTTACTTCGATATAACGAGCATTATGACCTTTCTTCAGAAGATTACTTGCGATTGATTAAATGTATATCGTTGATTTTTACAAAGAGATATTAATTACGAATCTTTAAATCTTTTTCCGATATAAAGAAAGCGTGCAACGTTTTAAATAAATCGATAGGAAGGGCGATATTTTTTTTAATATTTTACAAAACCGCGTGCATATTTTTAAAATAAAAATCTCGTTTTTAACGAATTTAAATCTCAATTTTTTAACTAATACCTTTGTTACGTTATTAAATGTTCACATCAAATGTAGTTTTACGCTATAGTTTCGTAAAAAAAAAGTCAACGTATAACATTAGAAAATGTAACGATGTAAATTACGTGAATAAAATATATATAAAATTAAATATACATATAAAATAAAACATGTATATAATTAAAATATATTATAATATATAAAATATATAAATAGAATTTTTGTATATATAGATTGATAAAACATAAGTACTGTTTGACGCAATATATAAAAATATGATAAAACCGACAAATAAAGGAAAGATAACAGATAATGAATTCTATATCTTGCACATTTAAACAAGCTCTTTTGCATTTCAATTGTGCAAAGATTAATTAAATCTACAGTCAGACATTTGTATAATATATTATGCGAGCATTCTCGCTTAATCTTAATTTTTTATCCATCTGTGACATTCTCAAGTTCGCTGCGATATGATAACGATTCTCGTGAAGTTGATGAAATTTCGAATAAACTCGAGGGCGCTAGCACGAGACTCGGTGTTTCAAGGATATCACTGAAACTCTCAAACGCGTTATTAATTGTTAATGTTAATATCATCTTTTCTTCCATCTCTCACCCTTAACGAAGTTCTATTCGACATGTTATTCGATCAATAACTGAATAATAAGACCATTACAGTCGCTCTACTTGATGGCCTTTACCACAACGTCGGTTGCGGATGTCATTCGCAATGTAGATATATACAAACAGGTTGGTTAATTATGGGAAGTAACAAACGCGTGCTAATCTTGGCTTGAGTAGGACATAAATTACGTACTTACATGCGACACCTCATCAGGAACGTTGAAGACTAGCTTAAATGCGCAGCATGCAACGTAAATATTGTCAAATGAAAGCTCTTTAGAAGAAGATTTATTATATATATATATATTATATATATCATCTATCTTTGAAATATATCGAATTTTAATATATAAC
>NW_017259302.1:1271138-1272796 GCF_001594045.1 Atta colombica
TGTATTAATCGATACAATATATTACATTGAAATATTTAATGGAAATAAGCCGATTAAAAAGTTTTATAATAATCGTAAATATATTAAAGTGTTAAAATTCTTGTATGAAATCTAAGAATCAAAATGAGTGAATAATGAAATCATTTCTTGTTCTAATTAATTTGTTACTTTAATTCATAAAATCTCTGTTCTATGACAGAATAAATTTATAGAATAGAAAGCAGAATGTATACACCTAATGTTGAAGATAGAGCGTTTTTAAAATAGAAAAAAAAAATGTAACAAAATATTTTGAAAAATTCTTCCTTTTATCTAAATTATATTTGCTAAAAACAACCAAAGATGCATCAGCGTTCGATAAGTAAAAATTAATAATGAAAAAATTATAAGTTTTAAAAAGAATAAGAAATTAGGTGGCATTTCAGATAAAATAAAATTCACACAAGAACATTATCGTCGACAAAGTTTCATAAAATATGCAAAACGTGCGACAGCATTTGCGTTAGTCGAAATAATAAGTTTTCAAAATAATAAAGAAACGTACGCTAACTTTCTTAATTGCTAAATTTGCTAACGATCTTTCATTAAAATCTAAGTAACAATGCGACACTTCGAACAGTCTCCAAAAAGGATTAATTCAGCTTATCTATATCAATTTACCGAGAGACATATATTTCAATGTATTCGAGAAGATAATACGGAAAAATTTTGAGTCACGGGTCAACAAGCGATACGTCGAAATTCAACACGCGCTTTCGCTTTTGTGATCCCTATGATCGATTTACCTGCACTGCGGATTCTCGTACACCTGTTGCTTATACATAGTTGCTGCTTTCCCGGGAACAGAGAACGCCAACCCACCGTTCCTCAAGTCAAACGACAACTTAAGCAGCCGTAATACACTTCTTTTATGAAATGCGATGCATCATGTCACATTGATCTTAATATCAGCATTTTTTTCAGACATTTCATATATAATCAGCAGGATTTCTGTTTCATTAAAGCAGTTTCATTTTTCATTTAAAATTTTTCTTTCCTTCTTTTTATGTTTTATTTTCCTGTTATAATTTATATTTGTTACAAGCGAGATTATTAACGAAATAAGATTTGATAAAAAAAACACAATAGACTTAATTAATTACATAAAATGGAACACTGCATAATGATAATTAAATTCGATCATGACGAATATTCGGTTGTTTTCGCGTCCGACGATCAAATTTACAATTCAGTTAATAATAACACATTCGTTTCTAGATTTTACTAGTAGAATTTTGCCGGAAGTTTAAAAATTATAACAATGTTCTATTATTCTCGACACAATGAAAAAATTTAAAAATTTATTTATCGCTATAGTCATCGTTTTTTATGGCGAAACATTATGTTACGCTATTGCATTTTGTAGCAATAAACAATTCCGATACATCGTAACGGATTTCTAGTAGACTGACAGTTGTGCGATTAAAGAATAAAATAACATCGCGGTCAAACCACTGCGACCGAATGATGTTATTTATATGAACATTGAAACAGGAAGAAAGAACACTAACTTCCTAAAGTGATAAAGAATGTGCATAAAATTTCCTAAGGGAATTTGCAACATATATTATATAGTATTTTTTTTGTATATAGTATTTTTTCTAGAGATATTTTACAAA
>NW_017259302.1:1272896-1284278 GCF_001594045.1 Atta colombica
AATTACTGCTCTAATTTAATAATATCAGATGAGGAATTAAATTTTGAATCTAATCTCCAAATATTAAGAAGTTACACACAATACTTATTACCTTCAAAAATATAAAATTAATTTCGCAATTTTTTTCACTATTATGTTATATTCATATTTAAAAGTGAGATAATTGTCGAAAATCGAATTAAAATACGTAATATAAGTAAAAAAAAACAAAATACTCTTTTTAGACATTGTTGAAATTATTTAAAAAATATGATTTGGAAAATATAACGCTTCTAAACGTTTCGAAATCTAATATCTGTATATAATGTTTCCTCGTAAGTATTATTTCATACTTTATTATTTTACTATACAGGGTGCAATTGTAGGGAAATCAGTTTTGTTCATAAAAAGTGAGCCAACTAAATGTCAACGTAGATTTACCATACTATTGCATGAGAGAATGGCAAGCACAACACATTAATATTACGTAGCTTACTGTGATATGAATAGTTCCTGCTGACCACAGCTTCTAAGCTGACCACATTAAAGTCGTTAAAATAATAATATCCAATTTCGTTTGAAGTCGCAATCGTTATTATAAACTTTTAAGCATATCCGTTACAACTAGATTCTCAAAAAATTAATAGATAACGAACTTAGACAAAATAATAGTACGCATAAATGTATATTTATGAATTATTATTATATATCAAGAACTCCACAGTAATTATTTTTTAGAAAATTGGATGAAATAAGTCGTGTATGATGTAGCTCATAATATGGTGAACAAAAGACGTAAGGCTTAATAATAGTGATAACGAATAGTTTTTAAGTTATAGTAGATGTTTTTGAGTTATAGTAGGTGTGTTATAGTAGATGCTTTCTAGAGCAAAGTTATATAACCTTTAAAGTCATTCACACAGCTAATAAAAGCTGTTTTATCTCCATTCCATCAACTTTCGTATACAGCAAAGTTACGCTCAAAGTTCGATATTGTTCAACTAATAGCGAAACATCACTAATACATGACATGTCATGTCATGGAATCGTACGGCTTCAAAATTAATTTTGGGAGCAAAGCAAAGAAAAAATCATGTTCGCTGCGATTTTTGAAAATGGGTGCTATCCAGTACTTTTTCTTTTTTAATAATTATATTATATTATATATATATTAGCAGTTGCAACGGTTATGCATCGCCTCCGAATCTCTGCTGAATCTGTTACTGATACATTCTTTCACATATACTCTTTCACATATACTCAATACTCGATGTATTCATTAACGTAATCCATTTTTATTAAAATGAATTCAAAGCTAGTAAAAATAAATGAGTGTTTTCGTTAGTTTAAAACCAGCGAAGATACAGCGAAGACTTTATGAAAAAGAAGCAGCAGCAGAGCGAATAGCTTTTGAACTGCTTTGATTGTGGTGAAGTGAGGCCAGTAAAAAGCCAGCTTTCCTTCGCTGCATGAAATTGCACCTTAACACATCATAATTCAAAATCTATTCATTATTAAGCATTGTGTCTGTGACATCTTTTATTCATTACATTATAAGTAACAACGTTTCCATATACAATATAAAAACGCGTAAAAACAAACTCATTTTATCAAAACTCAATTTTCTATATAATTAATGTGGGGTCCTTTATATATTTATATATATAACATGTGTGTGTGTGTGTGTGTGTGTGTGTGTGTGTGTGTGCGCGCGCGCGCACATTTTATTGAATACACGACATATATATGCATATTTATCTATATATCATATATTCCATAAAATGATACATGTCAAGCTGTATGCTAATTCACTAACGATAAATATTGCGATGCGAATAAATTCAGTACTACAAAAACAATAAAAAAAAAAAAAAGAAAAAGATAACACAAATTATTGATTACGTGATGAAAAGTAAAAATCGATTTTCCTGTCACTTACGGCCTTCCACTGTTTGAAACTGATGAAAACCGAGCTCTTGGCTTTTGCATCCAGAATCAGGGTGTGGTAGGTAACGCACAAGGTTGACTACATTCACGTTGGCGCCATTATCTACCCGTTCGAACGAATTGTTGAAGAAACAGGTCTTAAAATTGTCTCCGTTCCTATCGAAAGTTGCGCTGTCGATACTTCGCTATGTACCTCCCACAATTTCTATTACCACTCACGAAACCACTACTTGTACGATTACAGAAAAAAATACCTCGTTACAACAATAAATCAGTCCATATCAATTTAAGGCATTAATAAACATTATATTATAATAAATAACATTAAATTCTTTAGAAAAGGACATTTTATAGGTTTTTATAAAATATTTTTCAAAACATATATGATGATTAAGATTACATCAATAATAAATTGTATATAAAAAAACAATTTTTCACATCATACATTATAAAAAACTAATAATATATTATTAACACATAAAAAATATATTAAAAAATGATGAAAAATTGTTTTAATCTTCATATACTATTAAATACTCTATATACTGTTTTTATTTATTTATTATTTATAAACATTATTATTTCATGCAGTTACACGCTATGACAAATATACTTTCAATACTTTCAACATACTTTGTGACTCTTCTTGAAAGTAAATTTAAACTATAATAAAATGTATACTACAACTGTCGCAAAACAACTTAAGTCTTTCTCATAAAGTTGACTATTTTTTATTCGATCGAATTCGTCGTAGATTGTGAAAAAAAGTGCGTAAATAAGTTTAGTTAGTCACAAAAGATGCGAGGTGGGTAATCGAAAAAGAATGCGGAACACGGTTTTGCAATATCGTGAACCGGAATGGTGACCTTGTCTTACTAGTACAGGATCGATGAGAACTCTTAAAAAATTAAGCGCCACATCTCGTGGGGATTTATCGTGCGCCGTCACCTGGTGTAATTGTGTTTCATGAGTATAACAACGGCGCGAAATAAACATTGATCGATGCCTTCTAAGGAAGCCTGGATAAATGTTTCAAGGAAAAAAAAAGAAAAGACATCGCGATTGATTTTTCGTGCATTACGCCTGACAAAGTAATGTCACTCATTAGACAGAGCCAGAAAGGGACTTAGTGGAACGAATGCAGATTACACGATGTATCCAGTTTAGCAAGATTCTCTTCTATATAAGACTACTATAGGCGATCTCTCATATAGCTCGGTTGAATGAAAGGAATGTCTTAATGAACTCTGACAAGCTTTGTTTCACCGTATCAAATAGTTTGACAACATAATTATGAGTTAGTTACAAGGTCTATTATATCAAGATTCAATGCATTACGTTGAAAAAAATCTTACATTAGTTCGTAGCTGCACTTAACTCAGTGTATGAAAAAAAATTTACCTAACAATTACTCTTCAGATTTTACAAAATCTTATGGATTATACCCTATTATCTAAACGTGAATCTTTTTCGTCTTTTAAGAAAAAAGATACGAAGACGAAAGATATCTAGTATCTTGATATCTCGCCATTATGGCAATCGGAATTAATTTAGCTGGGCGAATGCCATTCATCGGGAATTAGTGTGCATCGGGCACAGTGACGAGGCTATACCAAATATTACGTTATACGTTAAGCATGTCCAACGGCGTTACGAAAATGCCTCGGGCATCTAGTCGCCGAGGTAGAATCACGCCAAGCGGAATAACGAATCACTGAAGGCGTGCGGATGATGTTGCTATAATGTCAAGAGCAACCAGTATATCACACTCAGCACACGCACGTAGCGCATAGCTGTGCGACAATCGTTGCTGCTCCTCTGCGTATTTAGGATACAGCTGCTAACGCATCTGCGACATACGAATGTGATTTTCTACGTGCGAGGAATTGCGTGCCTACGCACTCGCGCGGGTCGCGTTGCGTTGCGTTGCACGCGCAGAGACCCTGATTGCTAATCACGTATTCTCATTGACGAGATGCAAGAAAAGCGGAAGAACTACGATGAAGAAAGAAGACGAAGATGAAGAAGATGACGATTACGAATGACCGGAAGTGGCAGGTAGCAATTTGTTTTCGTCGAACAAAGCAGAAGGCACGATTTGACACGACACGCGAGCGCATTAATTAATTTGTGATTAAGCGCACTTGCGGAATCGTGAAAACTTTCGCTGTAACTCCCGACCGCTAATGTGAGCGCTACATAATAAGTACGCTAATTGATGTGTCACGATAAAGGCTGCCAGCTGCATCTTTCAATTCAATCATTTTCCTTTTCTTATGTAAGTGTTATTACAATATTATCTCTTGATTATGTATTAAAAAAATAGCGCTTTCAAATACTACAAAAGAATTTTGAGGAAAAAAATAGTGCTGAATATAAAAAAATCCACGTAAAAAAACGATATTGAAGTAATTAAAAAGTTAGATCTAAAAATACTGTTACGCCATCAAAATAATTATTTAGGACGCTCGAGTTAGTTGATAGAATGTGTCAGAATTTTTTGCAGCATTGCTCATCATATTTGAATTTCTTATATTATAACATAATTATTTTGGTGATTTAACAAAATTACTTTCAGATCTATATCTACTTAAATTTTTCAGCAAAATCGTTCTTTCCGTCAGAGTTGATAAAAGATAATGCTTTTAAAAGAACAAAATATGTTTTTTTTAAACATATTTTAATGATTCATACATGTTTTAAGTATCTAAAAAAACATGTTTAAAATGTGTTAAAAATATCAATTGAGCATGTTTTAAACAATTTAAAACATAATTTTTACCAACTTTGCTTTTCGTGCAATAACTGTAATAAAAAATTAATGGTTTTACGTATTAAAAGATATAAAAATGAATAATTTGAACATTTTTATAATTTTATTTTTCTGAATTTTTATTTTCTAATTATATTTTAGAATTATAAGGAATAAATTTGGGACTTAATTAGATTTGTAAGAAAATATTAAAATTTTTAAAAAATACATATAATTATTTATCACTAATCAAAATAAAGTTGGCAATAAAGTAATACTAATGAAGCGTTTTGTTAACGATAATGTCACGACAGCTGTATGTGCAATATTTCGATAACAATGACCATGTTATTCCACCATCGTGCACTGACAGAAATCATTGAGTAGGACAGAGTATTAAGTAAATCGGAGATCGACGTCAGTACATTGCATACAATAACGAACATATTGTAATAACACCTGTGCGTGCGTACGTAGCAGTTGATGAAAATTAATAAATATCCACCGAAATGCGTATATAAATATTGCTTAATTGAAGCACATAAAATTGTATTATTATTTTAAAAAATGATAAATACAGGTTTGAACAAATATTGTCTTACTTATTATAGTAAATGAATAAGTTTAATGAATAAATTTAATGAATTACATTATATCTGTAAAATCAAGTAAAACGTTATACTGTAATTTCGTTCTACATATACTCATTAAAATTTCTTACTCTCTAAAACTTTAGAGTAAATATCACTCTAAAGAGTGAAATCTCATTCTTAAAGATTGAAAAGTGAGCCATTCTTCTTCAAAATTGGCTCAATTTTTATTTTTATTACACAGTTAAATTTAATATTTTATTCACAAAAGCAATTTTAATCTGCATTCTATTTACGCGAAATTTGGATATTTATAGCAATAAATCTTTTTCTTTTATTATAATAAATCGTATGCTTGTATTTTGTTTAGATATATGTAAGCTTTGAGATGTAGATCAAATAAGTTTTTGCTGAGTTCTGTATTCTAAAAATTTTATAATTAAATCTTAGAATGCTAAGGCTTTCACCTCACGTTTTAGCTAAAATATTTTCGAACATTTTTTCGCGATGTTGTAGAAGCGGCATCCGTGACCAGCATTTCCGACCTAATTCTATTCGGAGTGGCCGACGTTATCATTTTCTGGCACATAACGACATCCTGACGGTATTATCGCAGCTTCCTGACGTCGTTGACGATGCACTATGTTCACATTAGCGAGCGCCGATGATCATCGTCGGACACGTTGTTTCACGAAGTATTACGTAAAAATACATTAGTGCACGGAAGCAACATATTAAGTGACACTTAGTTAAGTTGCACAGTTAATAAGTGCCATAACTACATCATTTTGCAGAAATCGCAAGATGGAAAAACAACAAAAAAGATTGGCATAAGAAACGGTCTTTACAAATATTGTAATAAAGATTTCTCAAAAAGTGAAATTCGAGAAGTCAAATACAGAAATTTATTGAAAGGAAACTAAACTATTTTTAGTTAAAAATAGTCATCATTATAAAATCAACTTTGTTGAATAAGAATAATTTAAAAGAAAATATCACATGAAAAGAAGATACCGCGCACAACTTCTATTACTGCGTGAATTTCAACAATGTCGTCCAGGTATTTTATCGATCGAGAGCTGGAGCGTGGCGATTATATCTGCGGGAACGTAACAATTACGACATAGAATTCCTTTCAAGGATTCACTTCGTGATTCATGCCGGGTATACAGAACGAGCATTGCGCCCATCTCACCGCGAAAGCTTAGCAGAACCTAAGGAAAGTGCTTTCTAAAGAAGGATTTGTAGAAGATACGCATAGTTAATCACCTGATGTGTTTCAACGTTATTATTACTTTATAATTGTGTTAAATTACGTAAATAAATTATACAAAATTTTGAAAAAAAGTTGAATCGATATTTTGAAACTTATTGCTTTCATATTGTTATTTTATACAATACTTTTAATAATCTGCATTTCATTTATTTCCTTCTCATTAAAATTATTATTTAAAAAATTGTTTTTTAATGTAATAGAATTAATATTAAAAGCATCCTTATTTTGATTAATTTAATATTTTCTCTCCATAAATATGTATAAATTTATCGTATTTATTTTTCTTATAAGTCATATAACTTCAGCATAGCTTTTTTAACGCGAGTATTTACTCATATGGTATTTCGTGTTCTACTATTCACAGATTGCGATTAATCAAAAAACAAGGTGCAGAAGTGGATTCGCGATTTACGACATTTATCTAACCAACGAATTTATCTTCGTATCGAACAAGCCAAAGTAATTATCCAGGGAAGCAGCATTCCGTACAAACCAATGCGAGATGCGAAACATGCGGAAGCGGAAAATTTATTACAATAATTGCAAAGTAATAGATTTCTCTTATCCATCTTGTTATTAATATTACTCACCTGCCTTCTTTTGAAACCTAAAATATGATAAAGGTTAATTTTATTCGTCTTATGAAATTTCTGTTGTATTCTGTATGTGTATATTCCTTTAATGTTAATTATTATTAATCTTATATTAACGTAATAAGCAATTTTAATAATTTATAGTTTTTATCCATATAAATGTACAAAATGTCTAATTTATGAATTGTATTGTATTAATATTAATAATAATTTATATATATTATTTCTCCAAATTCAATATTCCAAAATCCCGATAAATAATTATGGTGATTTCACATCAAAAGTTGGCTAGAAAATCCCATCAGGATTACGGCTTAATGTTTAATTAAGTCAATGACAGTTCAACGACTTGACATAGTAATCCATGAGTCTCTATTATATAGAGAAGTACATTGATAATAACTTCGTGGAAACAAAGTTAAAATATCACAGGATTATAAGTATAACATAGTAAAAATAAAAAATGTTAAATCGATTAAAATATGGAATTTTTCATGTATGCATAATATATTTAATTTCCAAATAAAATAAATAAATAAAGTAAATATTAAAAAAAATCTTACTCAAATAATCTTTTACATATTTTATAAAGATATTCAAACATTTGTTACATAATGCACGTTTCATGATAATTCAATTAGATAATACAAATATGCAATAATTACATAAATTGAAAATTACGTCATTATATCAATAAGGCATTAAAATGAAAATAGAAGAGCATAACAAGGAATAGTTTTGTAACTCTGGTCATATCAACATAAAATATTGATTCCATTCCTGCAGAAAGAGATAAGCTCAAGTAAAGAGATTTATCTCGTGCAATATTTCATCGCAACGTTTCTTGACAATACTGAAGAAATGGAGAATCGATCAAAAGAAACGCAGAGCGTAAGGAACAAAGTGGAACTTAATATCTTGCGTTGGAGTAAAGGTTGATTAAAGTTCAAGGTTAATTCGAGCTTCAATATCATTCAGAAATAGGATAATGAATAAAATAGAAATGCGGGAAAAAATGTAAATAAAAATGTAAATAGAGCGATGTATATGTAAAATAGAGAGATGTATTTTCTTGAAGGTATTAAATTGTTTTGATAAATTATTGGATTTAATGTGCAATCGATTTAATAGCGACTAATTAAATTGTACTTCCAATTCATGCTGTATTTTTAATTATAATTATAATCGATAGCCTATAACAATATTATAACAAAATTATACAATTTATAAAATTTCCTGCTATTCTCTCTCTTTTTCAAATTTTTATCACTAAGAATTGAAATCGATATATTTTTAGTAAGTTCAGATTTATCGAAGTTATCATATATTTATTCGCGATAGTTGACAAAATATATTTTACCATATTTATGCGAAACATTAAATGTTTAGTTTTAATTCATGTTTTGTCATGAGATTTTTAATTGTGGTCAGACTTATAGATATTATACAAAAATTTAAAGATTTCGTTGAAAACTATTTTTAAATCTTTATATTGCTAAGAATTTTGAATTAATACAATATATTTTTGACGAATTCTCTCATCTGTTATAGATAAGAGTTTAACATATTTGTTCATGATGACAAAATCATTTTATCCGTACACTAAGAAAAATTTCTAGTTGAAATCCATAATGAATGAACCATTAGAAAATTTTAATCATATCAAGAATTTTGATTATCTCAAGTTATTATTATCAGATTAAATCAGAAAATTTTTACTTGTACATAAACTCACTAAAAATAAAGGTATCGATTTCAGTTCTTGATGATAGAAATTTGAAAAAGAGAAAGAATAGCAGAAAATTTTAATAGCAGATAAATTGTATAATTTTGTTATATTATCCTTAGGCTATTAAATCTGATTATAATTAAAAATCAGAATATAGCATGAATTAATAAATTGGAAGAAAACAATTTAACTGGTCTCTCACTATTAAATCGATTTTATAATACATAAAATCCGATAATTTATTATGAAACAATTCAATTTTTCAATCAAATTTCAATTAATGCAATTAATGCAATTATACTTTATTTTTCCAATATAATATAAAAGATTAAACTCATCCAGATTATATCGGTTGTGAAGGCTCCTTCGTTGCCCATAACTCCTTTTTCGTTAAATCCGCGAATCATCATCCCCTTTGATTTCAAATCCTAGGCCTCCTGGGCGACAACGAGACGCCCAGGGCAACATTGTTCACAGGGGGACAATTGTGTTCGCGACCGACACCCAACTATCTGGGTCAATCGGTTGCTTGGCAACGGTTCAGTAAGCTCTTCCTACGCTTTATCTCCGACCAACTACGTTATACATAATGCTGGATCGCACCGTCGTTTTTTTTATCACGCAGGAGATACGCGTATACCTGTACATTGTCACTACGGGCGCCAACGTCCTCAGACATCCCTGTGGCGAGCATATTAAAATTCTTGTAGCTATGCGAGCGTGATAAAAAAGTCTTACCTAACCGTGTTCCCTGATAAAAAAGAGAAAAATTACATAAATCTATTTGACAGAAAAGTTGATGGATATCATCTGTTTCAACATTATATATCTCGGTAAAGAGTCTCTATTTAAATTGTAAATCAAAAAAGTGTATACGCGGATATGTACAATCGGCGAATTTTCAATTGTATCATTTTTCAGGGAACTATCTATTGATCAACAGGTGACATGGTAATTCAGAAACAGTAAATATATACTGATGGATGGCGTCCGGCTTGACTTCCTGTTTGTATCCTTTGAATTTCGAACGACTGGCGCCCATACCTAGCCTCAGCTATGCTAGACTGTTGCGTCCCACAGAATTTGCGTGGGTACAACGCAAAATCGCGTGGGCGATGAGCGAGGTGGATGGATGCATATAGTTATTGTAAATATGTGTGCGGGCAACACACTTGTTCGAGTACGCGTGAATCAGTTCCCCAAACTCGAGCCCTCGAGATTCCATAATGCAAAAATACGTACTCGATGATCCTGCACGATGCTGTCGATTGACTGAGCTCATTACATTTTGAATTTTATCAAGCGCGTCGCGTATACGAGAGCGAGATTACAGAGATTCTTTTTCTACTATTACGTAATCACAAGTTAATTTACATTACATAATTGGATTTCTTTATTGGTACTAGATGATTCGCTTTACATCACTCTTTTTTCACTCTCCCAATTTTTTAATGATCGTTTTTCGCAAGTTAACAACGCTCGAGAGTCTCCTGATTAATATTCAATCGAGAAATGATAAGATTAAAGGATTAGAAAAAACAACATTTTTTATCTTTAGCACAGCATTCACATCACCTCATTCACTCAACAAGTTCTCTCTCTCTCTCTCTCTCTGGTCTGAAAATTAAATTGGGAGACACTGGCGAACGCACGATGTGCGTAGTACAAGCAACGTACTGTACACGCTGGTGGTGACTACTATGTCATTACCCCGTTATGCGGACGGCGCGACACGCGGCGTCGCCCGATATCATTCGGCGTCAATAGGATGAGTTTTGCGAGGGTGGACGGTGGGGGCGAGCGACGGAGATGGAAATGACAGACGATCGACTTGCCGCGTTGTCCCGATTCGACGTGCGGTTAACGCTTCGACGTTGACGTCATTCACTACGGCGGCTGCTGCTGCAGTCTGTATACGCGCCCACAATAATGCTACATCAATGAGAATATTCGAATATATATCAAAATCAAGTTAGACTTCTGATCCGGCCGAAAATATTTGCCGATGGGCAAATATTTTCGGCCAGTCAGCAAAATACACAGACGGCTGCGAAAGGAAGTTCCGAGTATTAAGTATCTTTTCTTAATTAATAATAAATATATGTGATTACTATATAATGGAGTTCTGAGTGTTAAATATTTTTTCCTTTTCTCAATTCATAATGATAAATATATACGCAAATACTTCTTTGTTACAAATACTCCTTTGTTAAGAGATGCAGTAATATTTCCGCGTTCTATTGAGTCGTCCGGAAAGTTCGTGCCGATGTTGAAGGAAAATTGAAACGCAGAAAATTTTCATTTAATAAATGTATACTAAAATTTAAATTTTAGTCGGCACGAACTTTCCGGACAACCCAACACAGATTTCTTAATTAGATATCAATCTTACTTTGTTGAATTTGATTTTGAGAATGATATCATCCTCGCATTGAAATAATAATCCTCTTCGAAGAAAATAGCAAAGAATTAAAATATAAATATAATTTGGAAAAATTAAATTTTCCTTTTATTAT
>NW_017259302.1:1284378-1288079 GCF_001594045.1 Atta colombica
TTGAATCGTACAATTTTGGATAACTATTATATTCAAAGTAGAAATATGATAAGAAAGTCATAACACTGGATATCGTTATCGTGTATTCCGTAACATACTTATTGACAATATAGATAAACGTTTGCTTGTTTGAAAGAACTCGAGTTAATTGATGATAATGCTGTATGGCATTGACATTGAATACATTGTTAGAATAATGTCCCTGTTTGCCTTGTGATCGCATATTCACGAAGAAATACGTATGTACATACGTTCATACGCGGTTTATGTTTCTAAGTATTATAGTATTTCACTTTATGTAATATTACTGTAATATATATTTACTAATCTTACATAACTTATAATATTTTTACTTATTTTACGTAACTGTACGCAATTTTCGATTAGACGAAAACAAAGTTAAGCGTTTTGAAAATGAAAGAAAAGATAAAAACGAACTTTATTTACATAAAAAATATTTACATATATAAAGTAATTTACACATATATTTATATGTAAGGAAGAGCCGACATATACGTACGATTTACAAAAAACTGAATTACTATTACCATTTTAATATTTTCGCAATTTTTTTATTCAATAAGCAGAATGTCTTGATATAAACAGAATCCAACTGATTTGGATCACCCTATATATCTACTTCTACCTTTATTTAATTACGAAATTACTTTTTTGTGTAAGCATTAAATTGTTCGTTTTTATCTTTTCTTTAATTTTGTATAATTTTGTATTTATGCTTGTTTCGTAAAAAAAATTCATTATTTCTATCGCATGCAATGTGAACATGTAATAAATGAAACGTTAAAGTATTGGGTTGTCGTGCCGCAAAAGATTTAAATTTAATAAATGTATACTAAAATTTAAATCTGCGTTCCAATTTTCCTTCAAAATCGGCACGAACTTTCCGGACAACCCAATAAATATAATATAATTCTCTAATAAATATTTACCCACGTAGCATGTATAAATAATGTGAAATCTATACTATTATGTAATATAATAATAAAATACTTAATTAAATTAGGTAAATATAAATAAATATAAATAATTGAATGAAAAAATAATTACTGAATGAAAAAATAATATTAGTGGTTTAATATGAAAGTTTTGTAATTTTATCACGTTTGATAAATTATATTTTTTGAAAAATACATATAAAAATGTATTTCATGTAGTAATGCAACTTAATGATCTCACATACATCTCTCTTTCATCTTTCAAGTTATTTTTCAAAACTGCAAAGTCGTATATCAGGATTTGTTCAGCTGAGTAAAATATTGTTATACTGTTATATGATAATTTATTATGACCGGAAATGTAATGTAGGTGCATAATCGATGACTTGCAAAGCGGTAATGACGCAAATACAGGTTATTAATTAGTTCAATTCTGGTATCAGTTTTCCTAACAACATCCTCGGCGTAA
Organism: Atta colombica; assembly: GCF_001594045.1. Classification (NCBI taxonomy): domain Eukaryota; kingdom Metazoa; phylum Arthropoda; class Insecta; order Hymenoptera; family Formicidae; genus Atta; species Atta colombica. The sequence goes on from NW_017259302.1 coordinate 1,285,804, forward strand.
CTCAATTCCCTCTTTGTTAATATTTGCACAATATGTATGACGTCGGTCAATCGAATTTATTTACAGACGCTTATAAACGCAACTAAACTTCTATGTGTAAAAACAAATTTAATGCATCAAATATTATAACTAAATATTTTTATATTATTGCAGTCATTGACTTTTATTTCTTTTTCATTTCTATTATAGATTCTAATTTTTTCTCAATTATTATTTTCATAAAATATTAGATTAATTGATATAAACAAATAATAAAAATTTCAAATATCGCATAATTAAGATTTAACTTATTAACTTGACTCTTGAAAAGTGATATCAACACAAGTTTAGTAATCTATATACATACAACTATATATATGTTACAGGAAAAAATTTGATTAATTTAGGCATAATGCATAATGACCGGCCAATATACATTATGCTTGCTTTAATAAAGTAGACATTATCCATATTACCAGCCGTTATGTATAAGTCCCGAATTAATTATATTAACTGTAACATATTATATATATATATATACACATACATATATATATATATATATATAAAACATATTTGTGCACGATTCTTACCGAACTTATGTTGACGTTGCCATTCAAGTGCCAAGTATAGTGGTCTTTGGCGTACATCCACGACCTTTAAACGACTGTCAATCGTATCTACAAGAAAGTAAGCAATTAAATTTCCTACAATTATTCGACTATTTCACAATGCCGAAACCGATTAGATAAGTATATGACAAAATTACGAAAATTATGTTACACGTTACAAAGTTATAAGTAAAGGCTACTTACATTACTTTTCCATTAACAGATTTTTGATAATTTAATCAAAATATTTAACAAAATATATGAGTCATATTCATATCAAGTAAATAAAATTATATTAAAAACAAAAGTAATCAATAGTCGAAAATGGTTTTATAATTAAATTAAAAAAAAAATCGATTAATTTGTCAAAATATCTACTTACAGAATAAATAGAGTTTTTTCTGAGGCATTGCTTTACTTTTAATAGAAGATTTACAGAGGATAAGTTTGTAGATTTTTATTAAAAAAAAAACTTAATCTTTTATACGATAAACAAGATTATAGTGTAAAATTATAATATCAAACTATGTGACAGTTGTTGATTAATAATGGATAAAAATCGTTATTGACTCATATATCAAATCTGCATTTTACATATTATTATTATTCTGTGTGTAAATTAATCGTGATACTTGATAATACGTTATTGTCGCCATCTATGCTAAAATACGTAATGCCTTGGCTCAGACGTTTAAAAGCGGAATGCGAATTATAAATAGGCGGAATTCGTTCTGATATTCAAGTCGTATCATTGGCGAAATATTAGAAAACATGGAACCATGTTTTTCTATCGAGCGACAGCATCACACTTCGACAAATAAAGGAAATCAATGGACAAAAGCTTCTTTCAGTTTTTTGCGTGCTTGAATATTATAGATAAAGAACAATTTTATAAATAAATGTACATATATATTATATATATGTACATATATTATATATATGTACACAAGATGTTTCACTGAGATATATAATTAAAGAAAAATTCGTAACATACAAGTATTAATTTCGTAATGACAAAATGTACACTGAAAGAAAAAAATCTTGTTGCTGCAACCGATTAGAAATGCTATGCCACATTTTACTATCTAAATTGTTGCAGCAATTTTTTTCTTTCAGTGTATAATAGATGCCAATGTAAAGAGCAACTCTAAAATTTTTTAAAAATGATTACGTATTATTGCTATTGAATGTATTCAATGCGAAAGAGATAGCTTCTGCGAAATCGGTGCCCAAAATCGGTGTATAATTTTTATAAGAAAAAAAAATTTCAGAGCTGTTCTTTTACACTGGCATTCATATTTCATCATTAGATAATACTAATACTAATACAAAGTCGGAAAACTTCTTCTACAAATGATTTTATTTGTCGATATTTCGACAAATGATTCAATTAGTATAAAATGAAATCTTCTGTCGGAATTCTGGTTAGATATATTTTCATAACTTGAGTCTTTAAGGTTCAATATTGTGATTATAATTAAAATCAGATCTCTTAAAGTGCTTTTGAAAGTAACTCGCAATAAGAATAAAAAATTTATATATTATTTTTAATTTAATTTAAATTTAATTCTAAATTTATAATATTATTTATTCGCATTTTGAACTTAAACTGCCGAAAATTGTGTTTTAGTCATTCACAATTGATATATCAATTGTTTTCATCTTGAACGACTAAAACACAATTTT
>NW_017259302.1:1288179-1289079 GCF_001594045.1 Atta colombica
AAAAATCGTCGCATAATTATTTAGAATTCAATTATTCTTTATCTGTCAAAATAAAAAATGAAATAGAAAATTAAAGTAATTTGATATAATGCATAATTTGATTGTAACTTAGAAAATTGCCCAAATGCGATAAAATTATTTTTAGATGTCTAATGATACCAACTTTACTTACGTTCGACATTCGATAACGTTAGTTGTTAAGGTAAAAGGTCGTTGCAACGTTATAGCAACAAGTGGCAACGAGGGAGCTTTGAAGAAGGAACTTCCTCTTTACACTTGATGTCTCAATCTTATCATCCACATGCGGCTATATGTTCCCTCATATCTAACTAATCGAGTCTGATATATCGTGAACCTGCTATGCCACTTCCAGGAAGCTAATCTTTTTCTTTGTATACGTTATGCGACCGAAATAAAATATTTTAAATATAACAAACAAATATTTTAACGTAACAATTTCGAGCATTATATATATCGTATTGAATCATCTTTTTCGTTTAATTTTTCATGAAAAAAGTAACCAGAGCAATCAAAATGATTGATTCAAGAGCCAAAAGAATTAGTACATAGCCATGTAAAATGAAAGAAGCGAAAAAAGAAATTAATTCATCGACGAATTTTTATGTAATTTAAATATCTGTAAATTGGTCAAATTAATAAAACAAAAAAGATTATCAACAGATCAATCATTAGGGTGTGTTATTAGAATTATAATTTATATTATGTGTCAATTAATATTATATGTTATACCTATCAAAAATAAAACAAATTTAAAAAAGTAGTGGAATATACGGCTGTATCTAAATTGTGATGTCATCTGATTGAATAACTATGCATGCCATATGCAGAATTACTATGTCGAATTTTTTCTTTTTATCTCGATATATATATATATATATA
>NW_017259302.1:1289179-1300444 GCF_001594045.1 Atta colombica
TATATATATATCTATATATGAACAAAACAGCAAATTCTAATTTAATTCTAGTAATGATTTTATGCGTCTGCCGTGAGCTACTAGATAACACAAAAAGAATAGGCAAGTGTATGAAATGCGTCTATTTAAAAACGCGCAAACTGATAAGTAGATAAATCATATTTAATATCATATTTTATAATTATGCACCTATAATTATAAATACCGTTATAATTTTGCAGGAAAAAGTTTAATTTAAGATATTAAGTATCCATTTACGCTGATCATATGTGAAATATTCCATTTTTTAATTATGAAGAATTGTTTAACAAAATTAGAAAAATACAAATCATTCAGAAGAAATGTTTTATTAATTGTACTTCAATCGAAGATACATTTATATCAATTTTTTATCTACAATAATAATTTATTTTTTAAAATCTTATACAATAGTATAAGATATATTATCATCATGTTTTGATTACAAAAACAATATTAACGTGTAATATTTTATACTTATTTACTTTTTTATATATCTTATACATATAGACAGAGATATATTTGCGGTTACGTTACGTGATAACATGGTGATAATATCTTATTATTCTTAGTAATATTTGTTTATTGTTTTATTGTGTTGAGGGGAATTACTCTTTCATTATATTTTTGTGAATTGATAATAATAATCTACTGCAGGAAAAATTATGTGATATTAACATCGCAAGATAACATTCATAAAAAAAACTGTAACAATAAGTCTGAAAATAATAAAAGATTAATTTTTTTACTAAAGTACTGAAATCATGAAAAAAAAATGATTAAAAAGAAGATAATATTTCGAATAAAATATATTTTTAAAAAATATAAGAAACGTTTTTATATTTTTTTACATCATTGGGGAATCCCAGAAATTTCGAGGGGGAGAAAGCCACAAACGAAATTTTTTTTTTAAATTAAATATGAAAGATAGAATATTAAATTATTACATTGGAAAAATATTATTTAAATGTATAATTAAAAAAACATTTTAAAATTATATTAACATAAAAAAAGAATAATATAATGGAATTTATATTTTCTCTAGGAATTTCCTGAATAAAAATATTTTTGAAATATCAAAATTAAGTATTTTAAAAATATATTAAAAATATTATATAACATTTTGCTATAAATATTTTTAAAAAAAGAAAGCTTTAAGGAAGAAGTCATGAAGGTCAGTGTTTTTATGTTACGAAATTCAGCTAAATCACGAAGCGCTTTTATTTTTCTAATTTCTTGCAATCTTTTTCGGATACTAGAGGTGAGGCGAAAGAGAAGTACGAAAAATGCAAAAAACGTAACCGACGCAGACGAACACATACGAGTGATCGCATGAAGGATTTCGCGCACTGATAACCACGCTGCTTCCATTGTTATTCGTACTGATTATTTTTTTCTAGCACCACGTAACCTTGCACATTACTTGCTATCAAGCACGATGTGCACGTTGAAAACGAAGGACGCCATAATTTATTATACCGCACGTCCATTTTATCTAATTGTGGAAAATAATCATTTTCTCTCGCCGTACTTTTCGCGAATTTTTATCGATCGAAAAAATCTAAATTAATTTATGATTCAATTTACAAAAGATTTTAGCAAAATAGATTTTAACAAAAGTGTGGCCAAAGATTATCTTTCCTTGTGTTTTTTTTTTAAATTTTTTCAATATTAAACGAGACGTTGACAATTAATTTCAATAAGATTTCATTAAAATAACTGAAGTAAAGCCCAAAACTCAATTACGTATATTTAAAAGCAATAAAAATGTGAGTGACTAATATATTCCGTTGCTATCGTCTAGCATTACAAGTTCTATGAAACCGTGTCGATACACTTTTATTAGTTAGAAACAGCTGTCGTTGAATTGAGCCGAATCAAATACCACAATGAATCTTAGAAGTGATATTAAAATATGCAAATAAATTAAAAGCCACGCATAAAACCGGATAGAGTAAAGTTCGCATTCTGACTAAATGACATACCGTCTAATCGTTCGAAACCTTTCTGCCTTTGCATAATCGCATATAAAGGTGCATTTAAAACGTAATACAAAGCATTCAATCCAGAATCGATTTAGCTGGAGAGCTGATGCTGAGCTATAAACAACGACTGCTATTACTAATATAGCTATTACTAGAACATGTACGAGTATCATTTCACGTATTTGCATGTTACGTGTAAACCAATTATACACATAATCCAGTTAAAGAGATAAATAATAATTGTTATACTTATTTTAAAACGTTTATTATAAATAAATGTAAACGTGCGTTACAATTTACTTGTAACGGTAAAATAAAATAAACAATAAAATATAACACATCCTTTCATTTTTTGTTTAATTTAAGCACTTTGCACTTTGCAGTTTATGGGTCATAGCACATAAAAAAATTTCAGTAATAAAACGTAAACGAATTGGTCAATCATAATAAAGATTATAATGTACATGGAAAAAACAATTTTGTTGAAATATCTAAAGATTTAGTTAGATTCTAAAAATAATTTTGTGGAGTTATTAAAATACATTAAAAATATGATAATCAGTACCATAAAAAGTTTTAACATTTTAGCAACCAGTTTGAGCGTCCTGTATAATTATTTTCATGGTCCCACAAAATTATTTTTAAATTTGTATTTAGCTAAATTTTTAGATACTTCAGCAAAATCGTCCGTGTCGAGATCAATAAATTAAGCGTAATAGTTACAAAATTATGGTAACCATAATGAAGATGACATCTCGAAGCGTTTTCGCGATGTATATCCATGCGTCGCAAGTAATGATTCCAAAAGTAAGAACGCAGAAGATAAGCACTGTAGATACGACTGTCACTGTAGATAATCGAGAGAAGCGATAATTATCTGCGCAGCGATATTATAGATGGATAACGACATCGAGACTTAGACTTTTGCTTTTTCTTCCGCGGTTGCGGCGATTCCTTCGTCATTAAAATCCACAGGACTTCAGAATTGATACTTGAATATTTACGAGAGGATACGTGCATTAATTAGTGATTATTGCAGCGGTGGTCGTTTTCTTTTTACGATTACTTTGCGCAATGGACCCGATAAAATAACGCGGTTGAGCGAACCGACATTGCCTCTCATGCGAGATGCCCGGAGCTCCGATTTCTCCGCGTCCGACTGCCCGAACTGTTATTGTGGAAGTCGATATTAAAAGTCAGCGATCATGTTTTTAAACTCTGCTCCGCCGTGTTATCGCTCGTATGTTGCGCATAATCGAAGATGGCCGCAATTAGCAATAACGACTAATGTTTCTGCTTTCAAGGAGAATAACGAAACCATATTCTGGGTTTCTTCCGTTGTACTTTTTTATCTTAAAGCAGATGATACTAAAAGTCGGATAATATTAATTCAGTAGTTTTTATTCAGATACGTAGTGGAGACAAATAATATGTAATACAATATATTCTGATTTTTTTCTTTGATTTTCGGCTATTCTAATATGGAAAGAATTTTGCTGATATATTTAAAAATTTTGCTATATAGGTACAGATTTGAAAATAATTTTTGAATCATTAAAATAATTATGTAGGAAACTCGAATGAGAAATACTAAAAAAAAATTTGAACATTCTAGCAATTTAGCATTATTAATTTAAGCATCCTATGTAATTATATATTTTGATAATCCAACAAAATTATTTTCAATTTGTGTTCAGTTAAATTTTTTAGATACTTCAGCAAAATCTTTCGTTCTTTGCTTGCGTTCACAAAATTTTCCTCCTAAAATCTTATCTTTACGAAAGTCATGCTGTGTCGAAATGATATATTCATTGTGTCAATACATATCTAATTAATATACAATATTTCACTTTAATGATAGTAAGCTATTAGCAAATTTCATTCTGTTTAACGAGAAGTTAAAAATATGCGATGAAGTAATTTCAGTTTATTAGAAATGAGATACAAGCGTTAAATATAAATCGTCGTCTATAGAGTAGCGAGTCTTTCAAGCGTGTGTCGCAACTTTTACTCGAGCGTTTTCAAAGAGCATAAAACAAAATAATGCTATTGGCATCCTACAACACGTAATCTACTCTTGTCTCGAGAAAAGGAGATATATATTTCAAGTGATTCTAAAGTTAACAGATATAGAAGATAGCGATACTGAGATAAAAATAACAGGAAAGATAATTTCAAGTATCGAAACGGTAAAAGTATTCATCGAAACGCTGCGCGCAAATCACTGATACTTGCAAAATTAATCGATGATCGCAATGTGATGTTATCATCGATTAATTTTGCGAGTATCAGTGATTATTGATATCGTCTTCGTCTAGCTGTCGCTCACTAAGTGAATATTCAAAGTATTGATCATGTAACTTTTTCTTTAGAGCGGAATGTGAAAATTTTTTTTGTATGTATGTATTTACATAAAAATTTTCACTTTTCACGTTTCCGATCTAAGGAAAAAGTTACATGATCGATAAAAGGGAAAGAAGGAAAAGAAGAAAAAAAAAAGAAACGATCGTCATTGTGAATGCGCGTTCGGATTTATCGGTTCGCCGCGCTCTCGCTCGAGTAACATTGCGTAAGCGATCGGAGACAAGCAAAGTTATATTCCGCTCAATGATCAATTTGTCGCGGCGGTGAACGCTGGCACTGCCCTCGTGCTCGGTTACGACCATGTACGGGGTACAAGAAGTCTCGAAATGGTGCTCGATAATGATGAGGGACCAACGATTTTCGATCTAACCACTCAATCCCGATTTTGTGCGAACCGTATATGGAATGGCTATTACGTTTGCGATTAGGTTGAATTTAATGAACGCGATAGATACCTGATATATGAGCATGTTGTACACTTCGTGCTTTTCGTAGCCTTTTTTTCTCGGCTAACATTCATTCTAGAAGGAAATTCCTTTTTCCACGTGTTCGGTTTTTTTCCTTTTTTCCTTCATGTTTTTCAATCGTCCGATCATTTACCGTGTTACAAAACGACAACGGCGATTTTCGACACGTCTAGTTTATTTCGCAGTGGTCGATCGAACATCGATTTCAATTAGCTTTTCTTTCAGCAGTACTAATCCCCTCCCCCCCGCCCTACTCCTCATCGCTGTTTGACATTTCACCTAAAACATCGCGATATTTCAAAGTATAGACTTTCACTCAAAAATAAAGTCTTGTTGCATTATTTAATTGAAATTCTGGTAGATTCGATCAGAAAGTATAATCAAACACTTATAGTTTTTAAATTTATCAAACATTCTTATCGAAATAATTAGAAAATCAATTATTATATGTATTTCACACACACACACACACACACACACACACACACACGCGCGCGCGCGCGCGCGCACGCACGCATGTATATATATATATATAATTATTACATGCTGTATTTTGTTTATTTTTGCGCTTAAAGTAATTCTAACTTTGCGATTCTGAATTAAGACAGAATTAAGCAAAAAGAGAACTACAATCTCATGTATACTTTTTTCTTTGGCATTAAACGCAAATACAGAAAGAACGATTTTCCTGAAATATCTAAAAATTTTAGATACAGATCTGAAAATAATTTTGTTGGATCATCAAAGCAATTACGAAAATAACTTTAGCATGACGAGCAATGCTGCAAAAATGTTTTAAGTGTTACTTTCTAACAACCAGTTTGAGCGTCCTATATAATTATTTTGTTGATTCAACAAAATTATTTTCTGATCCGTGTATTTAATTAAATGTGTATCTAATTTTTCGATATTTCAGCAAAATTATCCTTCCTATGGAAAGACTTCTTTTAATAAAGTTTATTTCTTTTACTACGCTCTGTTTTACATTCCTTTTAAAATAAATCATTATCAAAGTAAATCAAAATATTAATCGTTTTTTTTGTATTTGCGTTTAATGCCAAAGAAAAAAGTATACGTGAGATTGTAGTTTTCTTTTTGCTTAATTCTGTCTTAATTCAGAATCGCATACCAAAGAATAACGCCATAAGGCCTGCAGATAAAAAGCTCGTGATTTATAATTTATTATTATTAAAAGTTATAAATCATTTCTAAATATAAAAATTATTATTAATTATTATTATACAACTTCACATATTCTTTTACCTTTTAACAAAGTCAATCTATTTGATCTTCATGTGTAAATCTTCACGTAAAAAAAGAGGTTCATGTATAAATTTCAACGAAAGTCAAGCTATAAATGACGATTTATGTAATTCTCGTTGCAAATATTATAATTTCAAAATCTTAAATGATTTAGCTGAAGGAGAACAACGTGATCGTGCTTTCGCGCGATCATCGTAAAACGAAGATATCAACTTATGCTGACAAATTAGTTAGCGATCAACCTCGAGCGTAAAAATTCACAACATATTGCCACAGATTAACGCGCTGAGTGCAATTATGGTCCAATGAGAGATCTTTCATTTTTCTCCTTCTCCGTGTTCGATCTGTGCGCTGTATAATTAATCGCGGTCGAACGGGTTTGATTGTTTTTTCCGCGCATTTTCGCGCTGCCGGTTTCATAGAGCGCGTGACGTGACCTCACGACAGACGCGTATGCGTGATGTTGCCGTCACGCGTGTACACTTATCGCGACGTACACTTTTGTCCGACAAGCCTTCAGCGATCGCGCGATGGATAACGGAGAGAAACGGGTAGGGTAGACAGCAGATATACCGGGACTTGAAACCAGGCCTCTGTCCCGGGGAGATAATTCTCAAAGCTTATTACACGAAATATCAAGGTCTTGCCTTTCTATGGTACGTACGTGCGCACACAAGTGCGCAACGTGCACGCACACACGCAGCGCAACGCACGACAGAGCGAGCGCAGCACGTCTCCGCGAAAAATGCGCGCGGCACGCCCACAATTCGTGATCGGCGAAATTTCCTCAACTGACCGACACGAGATGAGATTCGTTCGACTGTCGAGGCTGCGTTCTCCTCGCTTAGCTAACAATAAGTAAAGGGCATTGAAGGCTCGCGGTCGCGACGTCGCCAGATGATTTTAAAATTGGAAATTGCCCAGTCACATCCTGGTCCATGTCCGCGTATTCTCGATGTAAATTTAGCGTTAAATGAAGCGATTAGTTCGCGATCGTCCCATATTAAATCTGTTAAGGGGAGAGACGAGTAAATTTAAACTTGGCTTTAAAATCATTAAAAGAATGGGTAATAATAACGAATTAATTATTCGCTAAGGTTCAGCGTGCGTAATGAAATTTGTTGAAAGAATTAAATTAAGATATAATCTTTCATCTCTCGCTCTTTAAAATTTATTTCACTATGCGTATTTAAGATAAAAATACATTTATCATATGTCTCTTATTTAAATTTCAAATAGCGTGTTTTTAGACGCGGACATTCACAAATTAATTTAAGTGCCGAGTCGACAATCTTGTTTCACTAGGTTAATATATAAATTCTCAAAGCAGAAATATATTAAGTATACGACATACATTTCTTTCTTCATTAAATAAAATAATTTATGGTCTTACAAGAATTTACCTGAAGTATAGAAAATGATTATATCAACGCGTGTAGCATTTAATCAAACGTGACTAAAATGATAATTTTCATAACTGCGGGCGTTTTGCAATCAGGGTCATTTGTAATGCTACATTTACTATGAATACATGCATAGAAATGATGTTATAAACGTTATGATATTATAAATGTAATATTGGAGATGGAATGCGATCAATAATCGAATATATAACCGATTTAATTACGCGCTTTAATAATATCATTATTATTGCTAAAAATACGGCGCCAATGTAGACATGCGTGAACTCTTTCTAAATAAGTTACGCAGCACGTGTAATAATTTAATTTCAATATAATTTTATCTCACGCTGTCGCGTGTAATTGGTCGATTATATAATTTTATCGATTATATAATAATTATTTTACATCAATTATATAATTATCTAATAACTATAGATAAATTTTTAAATTATTAGATTTATCTTCGCATACTGCAAATAAAAAATATTATAATTTTATAATTAGTTGCGTTAGAAAAGAGGTTCGATATTGGATATTTGTCCATCACACTTGACACAATATAAGAATTGAGAAAGAGAACGGTATTGGTCGTCGACAGCTGGCTAAGCTTCCTACGATTTATGACCTATGTATCGGGATAAGAGTGTAATTATGTCTCAATTTTTATGTCTCAATTTTACGTCATACGATGGTGTGTATAAGGAAAAGTATCGTTAGGACGATTTTTTTTTATCGCAAAAACACTTGTACCGTTTTACATGCTATCTTTATAAGTGAGTTGATCGAGATTCCCAACTTCATTGACAGTATTAAAATACGTTTATGGCAAAGAATAATTTTATCACGAATATCATTTTAATAATAATGTTATATAAATATTTACAGTGTTTTATAGATATTATTCTTATATGGTATAAGTGTTGAGTATACGTTGTGTACTTTACGATCAAATTCTAACGAATGACGTGCTAAAGATGGGAGTTTTCTTTCATGTAACGATTGTCAGGCACTCCTTCGCTTATACGTTCTAACTTTATTTATTGTTTAATAAATATAGACGAGCGATAAAGCGAGTTGGCCAAGTGAATGTGTAGATAAAGACCAACAGGTGAGCCGTCTGGCGCATTAAAATAATCGCGATAAGCTGTACGTCAGAAATACCAAGTTTACTACATTGCGTGATAATTAATCTGCTTGTTACAACTACTCGGTGGTTGCAGTTCTTGTCTATCATAAACGTGGCTCATATATACTAATGTAAATCTCATCCTTTATGTTCATCTTCTACTATTTAATTAATTTTTCAAAAATAGCAAAACAATCTAGCATCATTGCAATTTCTTGAATGACAAAATTAAGCTTCTTGATAATCACAAATTAAACATTTAAACTGAAGATATTAAAACATAAGATTCTGTTAATTTCTAATTAAGAAAAATTTAATGTACTTTTTAATTATGTCAAGAAAGAATGAGTTATGTATTAAGGATACACTCGACTGATTGTTATTAATTGTCATATAGATGGCTTGTTTCCGCGGAACAAGAGACAAATATGCGCTAATTTGTTATTATTGAGAAAAATATTGAATGTTGGATTAAATGTAATTTGCCAATAGACTAAGTGTAACGTTTGTACGCGTACCTTACAACATATTATAAACTGCGACCTATACATAATTTGCATTTAATCATGATAAATCACATTTAAATTATACTTAAGTACAATGTGAGTAACTCGTGACACTTGGCATCCAGGACTCTTAGATTCCGCGCCTTAAATATTTCTATATCGAGAATTATCATCTGTAAAAATCATTTAAATCTTAACTATTTTAAATATCATTTTAAATATCACAGTCATTCGCAAAAGTAGATGAATAAAAATATCTTATTAATCATACTAAACATACTTTTAAGTTACACTTTACTATTTCTCTATATTATTCTCTATATTGTTTAATAAAACAATGTAAAATAATTGCAAATAAATAAACTTTTGTCACTGAGAGTGGTAGAAGTAATCGAATTGGTGAAGTAATCGCATATATTAGAACTTAAACTCTCTCTTTCGCTTCTATTGGATCCTCTCTTACCGAGCTCTTATATTTCATTTCTTAGTATGTACTCCTATAGTTTATCCAAATATTTTTATGAGTGACGGTGAATCTCATTATGAACGAGTCTCCCTTTCGAGAAAGAGGATCGTAATAGAATCTCAATCTTTTTCACCAGCTTTCTTTGTGCTCGTCCCGTCGTCATGTTAGCTATTTCAAAACCTGTCGCGCAAAAAAATTGTCTCTTATTACCCAATCTGAGCGTGCAACCTTTCACGAATGCATGCCGGGAGTGATGAATCCGGTGGGTTAGAAACCAGCCGACCCACGAACGGACGGTCCGATCGTCGGCCATGTGTTATACATATCCATGTGTGCGTACGCATCATGAATCGGGTATCGAATGGATATTATCTCTGATGGTAGATTAGTTGATCATTATGTAACGGACGAGAGGAACACGTCGTGTTGCGTGTTTAGTCCGATTACTCTCGACTCTTGCTTCCACGCATTGCCAACTCTCACATCGGATCACCGATCGCCGTGTCGAAGATCACGTGCCGATATGCATATAATTAAGCAGTTCTCAATTAAAATAACTTGGCACCGGCGCTTCTTTGCCCGCTGGCGAGAGAAATCGATTCGCGTCTGCGCAGCGAAAACGCCACGGGGTCAAAAATCATCATATATGCGTCGCTCAATTTACGCAAAGCAACATATACGTTTTCGATAATGGCGCGACACGTTCGGTCACGTTAGAATACGTAATCCGCAAATATCCTCGACGATACGTTGCAATTTGAATGCATGCACGCCGAGTACCTGAGATTCCGTGTTATTCTCAGTATTGATACGATATAATGGTCATTAATGAAAGTAGTCCCTTCTTGTAACTTTCAACAGCATTGAGTTGGTCTTTAAAATATCATACTTTGCTTTATCTTAACCTGTTTTTATATACTTTAATTCCGACATAATGATATCTCTACACTTACATTAAGCTTTTCACCAAGCATCTTGTACTTTAAATTCCGAGACAGTTTGCGCAAGTAATGAAAAGGAATAATAACATATGGACACTTCATTCGCAGTATTGTTGTTGCGAAATTCTTGTTGATCGCATTTAGCAGCTGCGTATGTCGAGTTCCAATGCCACATTCGCGGCACTTTATTAGTTGTTATTACTTCGGATCACGAGATGTCTCATGTAATAATGAAAAGAAATAATGAGATATGACGTATGAATAGCTATTCAGAGTGTTGTTGTTGAGAAATTTCTATTGCGGAGGGTGAGAGGATGTACAAGAGTTTTCAAATAACAACATCTGGTGCGGTGATTTCGTTCGCATTGGTCATTCATGATTTTCGTGTACATCTTATGAAGGAATAAAGGTATACATGATACAAAAAATCGTGTTAATTTGAGATTAAGAGAACAGATTGTGAGAAAAGTATAAAATTTTCGTTCTTTATGGAAAGAACGATTTTGTTAAAAGGTAGCATCTAAAAATTTGGCTAAATATAAATCTAGAAATAATTTTGTTGGAGTATCAAAATTATTATGTAGAACACTTAAATATGATAACAATGTTGCGGGAGGTTCACAGTCTAGCAATTAGCCTGACTAATATCAATATGTAGAAAATTATCATACATAATTCTCTCTCTCTCTCTCTCTCTCTCTCTCTCTCTCTATATATATATATATA
>NW_017259302.1:1300544-1308989 GCF_001594045.1 Atta colombica
AGAGGATGCACAGAATATAGGAGAATATAATATAGGAGATTTGGGTTCGAATTCCGACTGGAATAATAATATTTGCCATAATAAATTGTTTACAGTTTTGCTTCTTTTGATGTTTCTTAGCATCAAATTATTAATAATTTTCTAAGATGCTTGTATTTGCACAGCAATAATATTAACCCTTACCCTACTAAGGAGGATTATTAGTTATCGAGCGATTCCTGCTCGTGCAAATTTCTTTCAGTAATTATAAATTATACTACATTTTATTATTTTTCAAAATGAAGAATGAATATTTATTCTAGAAAGTTGAATATATGTTGGTGAATTTTTAAAGATTTTTTTTAATAATTCTGAATAGGTGCAAAACCAGACGGATTCTAGTGCCCCGTTAGTATGGATAAGACACCAAATTGTATCTAATAAAGGTTAAACTGCTTGTCGATTTAATTTGTGATATTACTACTTTAGCTTCCGTTTAAGACTGTGTTTCAAGACCGAGAAATAATCGGCGCATAATTAGCTTAACCTGAAAATTATACAGATTAACAAGAAATATTAGATACGAAGAACCACCTTGATCGAAAATAATGTTTTCACTCATATGTGATTGTTATGAAAGTCTAACAATATTTATTTTCAGATCTAGTTAAATTTTTAGATATTTTAACAAAATCGTTCTTTTTATATATATTCTTTTTATATATTATCATATTATAATAAATTTTCAATAAAGAATAATTCAATAAAAACTCATTCTCGATATATTTATACTAAATAAAATAAATTATAATTTAACTATATAAAAAAAAAATTCAATAAAAGCACTTATTCTTAATACTTATACTTAAACTTATACTTAATACTTATACTTAAACTAAATAAATTAAATTATAATTTAATTACATAAATAAATTAAATGATATGTTTTCGAATACGTGAATATTAATGAATGAGTATTAAGCTATCATTAATTGTTAATCATTATCAATATAATGTTATTTAAATTTAATGACAACAACATTAAAGAAATGAAATGGTAAAGAAAAATATTGTAAATTTCAAAAAATTAATTATTAATTTAAACACAAATAAATAAACCTCTTAATTTCCGTTATAAAAATTTAATAATAAACAATAAAACGTGAAATGATACGTTAATATAATGATGTACGATTTGCAAAAACATATTAATGTCAGTGTAAAATCATACGTTCGAGACCAAATTAGAACAAGGAAAGGTAGTTAACTGGAATAGCGTTGAACAGGTGTGTCGAAATCGAAACTATTTAGCATACACACATATAAATGTGTACTGCGAAACGCGCGCGAACAGAAAAGTATGTGCACGTGTGTGTCCGTGAATGTAATCACGTTTCGCGCACGAATCATCGAACCGTTGGGATTCGATTGCTCGCAGATTTGACGAGATTTCGCTCTACCAACCGAACAAGGTTGATACATTTATCACGAGTGTCCACCGAAATGAGCAATAATGCCTCACGTCTTTGTTCGTTATGTATCGAGACAGTTCCAGCTGTCAGCAGTATTTCTTGTCGGCTTTGAAAATCCGGTTTCCTTGAATACGTTTCACACATATTTGTTTCTTTGCCTCGCAAACTGATACGTGTATAAGATTAATTCGATGTAATACAGATTTAAAAAAAAAATTTTTTTTAATATAAATTTACTGCTAATAACATACTTTTTTCTTTATTTTATTTAAATCTTTAGTATTCTATCTAAAGAGAAAGATCTAAATTTTCCTTTAAGGACATATATTTAGGATAATAATTATAATTTTATGTAACAAGAGCGAGAGGGGGAAGGAGAGAGAGAGAGAGAGAGAGAGAGAGAGAGAGAGAGAGAGAGAGAGAGAGAGAGAGAGAGATGTTTATTAACATTCTAGGGCAAGCTCTCTAGGAATATAAAAAAGACAAGTAAAGAAAATACATAAAAAAGACAGTAATATGAAATCTATGAAATAAAAATAAAGAATACAAAAATAAGAATTTAAAAAATTAGGGAGATAAATAAATTATAAACAAAAGAAAAATAAAAAGTAAAATATTAATAGAAAAAATTAACATAAGCAAAAATAAAGATAAATTGCAAGAATTGATGCATCTCTTGCTGCCGCAAATATTGAAAAAGCTCATGCTTAATGCACTCAACGATTGCGATTGCCTGATAGTAACAGGAAATGAATTCCACATTGTGATGCTGACGTAAAGAGAGAGGGAAAGGAAAAGAGAGAGAAAGAGAGAGAGAGAGAGAGAGAGAGAGAGAGAGAGGACGTTCTTGAAGTATATATTGCTTCGTTAATTTAATTGCACCTATACACAATGCATGTGTCTTATATCTAAAAGTACGAAAACTTACACAGTTCGCAAAGTATCATTACAATAATTCGCACTATCGCTTCATTGAGAATATACATATTTTTAAATAAAATGCGATACAACCGCTTTCATAGTCATTTAATTTGTTATAGCGATTTAACTTACTCGGGCATTCTTTACGTTTAACTTACAATTAATCTAGTATAATTAAGCAGTCCGATGCTAATTTTGGTAACTATGAGAGAAGCAAGTAATTATTCGAGTGTGATTTTCTTTTCAGTAATAATATATTTTAAGAAAAAGAGTTCATACCATTAAATTTACCATAAAGGTTAATGTATCAAAATGAAATATATAAAATTTCATATAGATAGTTCTAAATTCTGTATGAGCGAAATATTTAGGACAAAATTTCATCTTGAAATAGGAATAGTTATATTCAAATTTTGATTAAAGATTAAAGATTAAGCGAGAGTATATTTGGCTGATGATAAAAACAATACGATTATATTTTTATAAAATTCGACACAATTAAAATATTGCATAATCATTGTGACGCATTTCACAATATTATAATACGTAATAAGATAATTATTAAAAATATTTAGCAATATAAGATAACTATAGTACATATAAACATATATACTGTAAAATCAAACTCGCAATAATAATAAATAAGTAAATGCGGCAAATCACGCGCGAAGTCGGGGCACAGAAATAAATTTAGTACGTAAAAGATTCAACTTTTTTATCAAATATTTATTTAAACATCGCTCGATATCAAGAATCTGCACATTATTTTAATTGAAATCGTGATTACATTCAATTCGGTGCTCTATGATTATTGAATAGCTAGTAATATTTTATTTTATATGATTGCGGTGTTCAGATATTTTGGTTTTATAAATTTTCTACCAGTCTAGCTTGACATATCACAGTCTTTGTACCGGATTTTGTAAATCATATTTTTCTTGGAAAACGTTGGAAGAATTTCTTTCTGACCTTTAATAAACTTGTTCAAATTGTTGAAACTATGAAAGATCTCGACAAATTGAGCAGGTTTAAGCCAAACGTTTTCCAAGAAATATATGGTCTACAAAATCCCGTGTAAAGACTATGATACGTCATACATGTGCCACACTGGTAGAAAACTTAAAACCAGAATATCTGAACATCGTAATCACATAAAATGGAATACTTTTAGCCATTCAGTGATCACAGAATATAACTAAATAATCACAGAATAGAACTAAATGTAACAATTTCAATTGGATGATTTCTAGATTATTAATATTAAGTGATTTTTTTAAATAGGCATTTAATTTTGGAGATCTTTCACATATGTATGCAGGAAAATAATCTTAATTTGTATACAGATATCGAATGTCTGCATCATGTTTATTTGGTGATATTGACTAATTTATAATAAATTTTGTTTTAAGATATAACTGTGTTTCGCTGAAACTGCAATTTTACCGTTAACATATTTTCAATTTTATTTATTATTATTAATTGTTCAAAATATTTCTGTTCTTTAAATATTTATTTGTTTGACTTGAGCAGCATATGTGACTTTGACAAACACCGAATCATAAACATATAATTTCTGCCTCTTGAAATAATCGCTCTTATCTAACAAAAATCTTTCAAAATTATCAGTATATTTTTTTGATTAGAAAGATGTATCACATCAGATTCGGCGAAATCTAATCTTGTTTGAAAAATTTGTCAAAATTTGTCAAAATTGTTCGATCGTTAAGGATAACTCCAAAAAAAGAAACATACAATGTAATCTTTTTTTTAATTACAGTAGCAAAAATTGTATTGTATTTGTATTTATTATTTGCACAATTTTAATCGTGCCGTATTCTCATTAGCTCTTTATTGTTGTGTTTAATTGTTAATTAAATGTTCATATGAAATATATATACTAATAAAGAGTTGATATGTTTTTCATTATTAAAATAATCTAGCGCTTTATGTATTAATCCGCACTAATCTTTTTATTCGAAAGCAAACAAATTATGTTCAAATGAAAAAGTTTAGTTGCAAAACACATTCTAATTTAATAAAAATAAAAATATTATCGATAAAATAATATTGCAATGAACAAACAATAATTGATAATTTCCATTCCCTGTCATTTCAAATTCGTGAAAAAAATATGTTGTGCAAACTTCTCACTTCGACAAGTCAATGCATTTACAATCGTTAATTTCGAAATTAATTAATTACACTGGTGGATAACTAGTGAATTGATCGTAAGAAATAATTGTTTAATACTGCATGGCATTCGGTATGAATGTATTTCGATGAGCAATACGATGACACGCGAAGCGATACGTATCGCTGTCTTTTCTTCTTAAATTCTCTCATTAAAAAGAAGATTAATTCCCAGCTTCTCTATAGTATTAAAGACTTTATTCGGTCAACTCTAAGTAAAATCAAACAAAACATATTAAGGTGATACTGACGTAACGGAATTACCGAAACTATAGATGAAAAGTATCTTTAATTGGCTTTACACAGAATTGAAAATCTTTTTCTTTTGTTTAAAATATACACACGAATAAAACCCAGGATAAAATTTCAAACATGTTTTTTATTTGCACTCGGTGATTATTTTGATAAAATTGCCGCTATCTGCCGACTCAAATTTCGATCAAATGACAATATGGTACAATATGACACACAATAGCTTTGCAAAATAAAACAAAGGCTGAAAATTAAACAAAATATTTAATCTTCACAAGGCGAGAGAGTCTATTTTTTTAATTTTACAGTTTTTCTTTTCTCTTGAATAAGATTCATTATGTTACTTTAAATACGAAGCACCACTATATAGTCTAAATGTTAAAATGTTGAACTATTATATATATATTCATATAAATGAATTAATTTCAGAAATGATAATTGTGTGCCGATATTGTCGGACTTTCAATGCAATCAATTTGAAATATTAATAATTCCCTCCAAACTTTCCAAATTTAATCTTAAAAAACTGTAATAAACTTATTGCGAAAAATATTGCTTCGGTCAGAAGTCGAACTCGAATCTTTTACATTTCATAGGAGCGTCCTTTATACTATCGAGACAGATTTATTATAATTCATTTATATTTTTCTTGCTCCAAAATGTAAATTGTTTCAGCTATGAGAAATAAAGGTTTGAGATATTTTTGCTATTTTCATCTCAAACTAATTATCAATAATTTAATAAGTACAACTTGGATATGATTCGATTCGGTGACTCATATGTTATTCCATGTTATCAATCTCAAAATAACTATCAAATTACATTAGACTAAATGTTCAAAGCACGATACGAAAATAAATTAATTTTCAAGATTTATTCATTAAAATATATTACATATGTTACATGTTCGGAAACTGACTTATTTAATTTTTCAATAGAATTATAATTATAAATACAAACCTGAGAAATCTATTTTAATTTATAAATCAAAAATAAAAATAACAAATTTTAAAAACTTGTCTAATCGGAGTTCCTTTTATTTAGCTTTTATTTTTACATGATTCAATATTTTCCTTACCACGACGAATTAAGAGTTGCCACGTCATATCCGTGTGATAAATGACGTTTATCGACTGAGACATTGTATAAAAAATAATTAACCGCAAGCGTGCGTTAGCTTCATTTAAAACTCATGTTGATGTAATTAATATTACGGGCTTTCACTCGATTATTATCATTGTAGGACGCTGCCAAGATATCAAATAACAAGAAATAAAAGATTATGGCGCAGACTAAGCCTTACATGAATAATTTATGCGGAACATAGTAAACATTGTAAAAACATGAAAAACCTATTTATAACGGAAACAATTTTCATATACTTCCACTTAATGATTTATGACTTTATACAGCTGCCATTATATCTATTTATAAATTTTGAACGCATTAATCTTTACTTTATCAGAATAAAATCATAACGACAAAAATATAACAGAAATTAAAAAAAACAATCGTTTTATATAAAACAAGAGAAACACATTAGAAATACATAAGAAAATCATTTAATAATTACTCTCTAAATCTGGATCAGTGGATAGTCACTAATTACCCAGTGGCATACTTGATATTGGATAATCAATGAAGTTCAACTAAAAAAGGAAGAATGTTTGAGCTTGATATAACTAAAATAATAAAATATTGATATTTGCACTTTAATTTCAATCTTCTGATACCATATTCATTTAATTTATGCATTAAAAGATTAGTTAGATCACATAATAAAAATTAGCTAGGTCAGAGATCTCACATTTCACTGATTACCAGTGACATACTTGACACTGATATCAGTGACTACCCACTGATTCAGATTTAGAGAGTGGGAAGTAAAAAAATTTTGCTGTTTCGTTTTTGTAAGACAATAACATTCGCATAAAAAAAAAACTAGCTCGACATTATTTCTCAGAAATTCTAAAATATCTCTGTACATTAACGTCATGTTCATAAAAATTACTCAAAAAAGTGCTACATTTCATATAAAGAAAATCGAAATTTATAGCATGCCATTAAAAGTTAATTTGGAAAAAAAAGTTTAGCAGCAGATCTCTCGTTTCTAACTTTTTTTAAAAATTAACTGTTAAGAGCGTGCTATAAATTTCGATTAGAAATAAGACGATATCTCGTTGGAAATTGCACGGCGTAGAGTAGAATTTACCTTGTGCCCCAGTCGGCACGGTCCAGATTCTCCCGTGGGATCAATGGGTCGTTGCTCCCATGCTTGCGACGACTAGCAGGAGTAGCGACCGAGCCTTTAGAAGAAACAACGACATTTAACGTCAACGCGCTTATTGTTTTTTGCATAATACACGCGCATTAATGTTAGTATGCCTGATTCACTGAAGCGTCATACAAACACGACATTTGCAAAACCATTTTGTTTCCGCTTCATTGAGACCAAATATATTTTCATTTGTTAAAAAGCAAAGGGAAAATATTTATTCCTTTTCAACTTTCAATTTGCATATTTCATGCTCCAAAAGACTGCTTGACCCAATGTTAAATTCATATCAAAATTAGAATTATATATAATTTGAATTATTTTTAATCGTTTCTATAGGTTATCACTGCTGCTATTTAGTTAATTAAAAATAAATAATTTTATTTAAAAAGAAACTGTATCAAATTTGATTCAAAATTAATTTATTACTTATTGAAAGTGAGTATATTAATAGACGTTGTTTATTTTAAAAATAACTGTAGAAATGGATTGAATGGATATACATTTTGACACGTGGAAGTTACAAAGTACAAAATGTTAAATAACATTTAACTCAAAGGTTGTTATTGTTCCTTTATATGTAAAATAAATAAACCTGATCGATTTTTTGAGGAAATTGCTGTACCTCATAAAATTATTTTTTTTAATTTTTGAACATATTTAACATTTTTATAGAACAAATATTCTTTGGCAATGGAAAGTACATCACGAACAATCATCGAGCATAATAATTATTCTGTTATCTCGATTTAATCTCGATTTTGTTACCTCTGTTTCTCTTTCTTTCGCGCTCTCCCATGTCAGGAAAGACGATATTTATCGCGGCCTTCGCGAAGAGATATATTGCCGATTGAATCGAGTGATCCTATACATGCTCTCGATGTACATATATACATGCAACAGCATTGACGTCACAGAGATTAGAAAAACTTTCCCTGCATGGTTTAAGCATCGTCTTTGACAATACGGAAGAGGGCAATTTACGAGAAGATTCCATCGGATGCACTACGGCGTGATGGCTAAGGAATGCGAACCGAGGAAAAAGGGAAAAAAAAGAAGCACCGTACGATCACCTGGTAAAATGGATTTTATATCCCGCGGAGACTTTCTCTAAAACAGATAGACGGTCATGCGGCTCTTCTCTTCGCGCACGGCGAGACTTCATCTACGAGCAATATCCGATAACTCGGAATTTACGCGTGGCTGTCATCATCGAAACTCATCTCGATATTCTCCCATTATCTCCGCGCTGTGCCTTCTCTCAATATTCTCCCATATTGATTGCATCTTTATATCTTGTGTTGCGTCATCACCTTTTGTATAATAACGTCCGAGGAATGTTTCTGTATATATATA
>NW_017259302.1:1309089-1311830 GCF_001594045.1 Atta colombica
AGATCATATATTTTATTTAGTAAACCTTTCGTTTTAGTTTTTATGAATTTTGAGCCTATAGGGTAATTTGTGATAATGTGAGTGATTCAAATAATCTTTATTCGAATTGAAAATAAAAAATTTTAAGTGATAAATTCAATATTGCGGGCAAATTTGAGTCTTATAAAACTCAGTTTTAAGGAATTTTTAATTGCAAAATAACAAGTTTTCAATTTTATCTTATTTAAAAGTAGTGTTACACAAATAATTAATACTAATTTCTAAACTGATTCTCAAACTTTGATTATGAGCCCTGTGACACTAAATTTTTTTGAGATTATTATCCTTTTGAAATTCGGCATTTTCAAATTCAAAGGCTACTTTCAAATTCATGATAGAATCTCCTAAAATCAATTTCACTATATATATCAGATTCCAATTTTTAATCTAAATTTTAAAATTCTGAGATCATCGAATTTAGCGTCTCTGAAAATCCTGAGAAAACTATATCTTCCATACTTTGCTAGAAAGTTTTAAATTTGATGAAACCGCACAAATTTTTTTGATGATTTTTGATTTGGTTTAGCTGCAATTTTACTGAAAGCTTATCCGTCTCGATTGTTTTTAAACGTACGTATATATGCAGAAACATTTCTCGGACTTTTATTATTATACAAAAATTATTATACATACTTTTATTATTATACAAAAATAAAAATTTAATTGTAATCACTTTCACATATATATAAATGTTTTCTGTAGAACTTACATCGTCCCCGTTACCGTTTTGACACTTGAAAATAATACGTAATAAAATACTCTAAAGTACTCGGTTAATAATAGAAACAATGCGCTAGAAGTTTCAAGGTAGTAATTCCAACAGTCAGACAGCTGTTCCGGCTTTAACTTTCATATCAACAATGCCATTGTTTTGCAACTATATCTCATGACCGCACCGGCTTACGAATCGCCTACGAATTGAGCACATCCTTCCGTACTTCCTCCATAATACATTTATCGCTTGGCCACGAGAGATTACTATAAGATTAACCTATATATACATATATATCGCGGATATTTAACGTAACAGGCCAAAAACGTCATATCTTTCAGTAAGCTTACTTTTCACCAGGCATTCTCGCTATCTGCTACTTCCGTTTGATATAACATGCATTAATTACGGGTGAACACAAAGTCTTCTCATCGTGTTGAAGCGCAAGAGATATAATTGCGAAGGTTGAAAAGTAAGCGGCTCATTACGCCGATGTCGTTTCCTTTAAATAGCCATAATTAGAGAGCGGATCATCATTCCACGGTAATGTTACTTGCGATCGAATAAACAAATTATATATTTGTCGATGCACGTTAAAGAGAGTCTACGACTTAATTATCTCTCCGAACAAATCGGGACGAATAACGCACACGCGTGCGTTAACACGTGACGAGCCGCCGTACAGTACATATTAATAGACACGCTCGCACCGTGTGCATGCGTGTCGTGTACATCAATGTTAAACGTCCGTCGAATGCCGGAAAACTGCGCGAACCAACGTATCGTGCCTGAAATGATGTTTGATTGATGAACGCAAGAAAACGACGTCAAAGCATTCGCCAATGTGCGTCTATATGTGCGTGTACGCGAAAGCGAACGTGAGACCGGGCCACATATTCGCACTTGTAGAATGTGACTGGCACCTTATAAAGCATCTTTAGAATCATCGAAGAAGTCGTGGAGTTAAACATTTTCCGAGGTAATCTTTCTTGAGAATTTATTCGAGAAAATACGATTTATTTGCTAGGTGCAATACAGAGCATTTAAAAGAAACAAAATTATCTGGGCTAATTCAAATTTTTTTAAGTACAAGTAACATCTAATCATATAATAGTAATAATATTTTTTAATTAGATAATGTATTTCGGAAACATAATAAATTTATACTTTGGCCGATTATTTATAATCAATTTTATGATCATCTTAAATTAATGTCTTAATATACTAATGCGACTGTCTGATTGATTCATGATATTTTAAGACTATACTTAAAGTCTTAAATATAAGAATCGACTATTAAATACCGACTGATTGATTGGCAAGCGAATTTCGACTGAATTCTTAGAAGTTTAAAGTTGAAAATTGCACAACTGTTTATAAAATATAAAAAGTGAGATTATAAAAATAAATAAAAAATAAATATAATGTAAATATACTATGTATATAAATATAAAAGAATATTTCTACCATATCAATTAATATATACCTAGATATTATATATTATTTGTATTATTAATATTTAATGATATAGTTTCAGATGGAGTAAATATCACTCACAAACTGAAATAATAAATCTTTGTTAAAATAAATTAAACAGATTTTTTTAAACAAATAAATTAAACATAGAAAAACGATTTGTGTCTGTTTTTAATAAACTTAGTAAATTATTTTAATACTTTATTTCTTTCTTTCAATATCTTTATAAATACTTGGTATTATAATAAAGTATAAATACTTTATAATACTTAAAAACCTAACTTTGAATAAATAAAACTTTTTAATCCATAAAAGGGTGACGGGACTTTTGCGAAATTTCATGCGTCATTTACAATTCGGTGAATGACATGGCGTTCAAAATTAAAATAGTATAAAATTAAAATTACAATTTAAATATCAAACGAAAGAACTTTTATAATAAAAAGTATATTTTTTGAAAAAATATATTCTGTAAGTTTATGTAAATTACAAATAAAAATAAATTTCATTTTAT
>NW_017259302.1:1311930-1312202 GCF_001594045.1 Atta colombica
TAAGCTTGTTTTTCCTGTTTTCTAATATATGTAGGTTTAATAGATAATGATAAAGCAGTTAACATTATGCTATTTATCGCATTAGCTATCGAACTTTTTATAATCGTTCGCAAATTGAATAATATTGCGTGCATTATATATATATATATATATATATGTTTTTCTTGTATATTAATCGTCAAAAAATTACTTTCTTATTCTCTCTCTCTTTCTCTCTCTCTCTCTCTCTCTCTCTCTCTCTCTCTCTCTCTCTCTCTCTCTCTCTCTCTCTC
>NW_017259302.1:1312302-1320162 GCF_001594045.1 Atta colombica
TCTTTCTCTTGATGCGCTATTATTGATTTCTATATTACTGTGAGAATTGTAGCGTAAGAAGACGTAAAATCGCAGACTCAAGTACATTATGTCCCAACTATCGTCCACTTCTTAATGCTAGTGAGATTCACGTATCAGCCAATACCTGTATCGATGTAGCATTACATCCGATGCGGTATGCGTTTCTCCGTTTACGCAACATCTGCCCTCCAGCGTTTTGCACGAAGGATGAAGGATTTGCATGCAAACTATGTGGGCATTACAGTTTCATAAGGTCATCCGTCGACAGAGACTCCTTGCATTCTCAACGGAATTCAGTCGATCTCTTTCTTTTTGTGCAGTGAAGTCGCTTGTAACTCGCTCGTAGATTCACCGTTCGTGTTCTCGCAAAATCGATTCATGATAATCGATGGTTCACGATCAGAACTTAAAAAAAAAACAAGTGCGCATAAAACTCAACGTAACCCGAAGTCAGATACTTCATTGCATAAAAGTTCAAACTTTTATAAACCTTGTTGTAAATAATTATTGTGATATAAAGTTAGCTCAACGCATATATATGACATTTTTCTGTTTATTTGTTACTCCCCGGTTATTATAATCTTCCATGCAAATTAGCGAATAGTTATGACTCATTAATCCGTCTGCCTGTTATTTCGAACGAATATAAACGAATAAGTAATAAATTATCTCTCATAAATTTTAATATATTATAATTATGCCATCGTAGTCTAAATCATGTGCTTGTATATGTTCTAATTAGTAAAAATAGTTTATAATTTCTTCAATAATATAATTTCTTCCTCATAATTTTCCATAAATAGACCGCATAAAAATTAATAAGCATTATGCAAAAATAATTAAACATTATGTACATATATTCTTCTAACTACTCTTTCTTCCTCTTCTCTCTCTCTCTCTCTCTCTCTCTCTCTCTCTCTCTCTCTCTCTCTCTCTCTTTCTCTCTCTCTTCTATCTCTTTTAATTCTGTTTAAAGATTGATTTATTACTATTACATATGTACACAAAAGCGGTATAACTTTCTATCAATAGAATATGAAAATCATTATCAATTGTATCTAATAATAATTGCAATTATTACTAAGTAATTGTTAAATTCTGCTAATAAAAATCATAAATGTCAATGGGCGATTTGGAGTTGGCGCGAGAGAAGCGCAATGATTGATTAATCTCTTAAAAGTCTTTGTCTCTCACTCCAAATCCGACTCCAAATCGCTTATTGACATTTGCGATTTTTATTGAATATTAGGAGTCCTATAATTAATTTATTGTACATCATTATTAAAATCTACTAATAAATTACGCGATGCGTTTAATGCTGCTACCATTGAATAAATTATTAAAAAAAACTTTTTCAGTTTGAAACAAGACAAATAATTGCTATAAAAAGTATAAATTTCCTTTTTATTAAAATCAATTAAAATTGGATTATAATGGACTAGTTTTCGGAATTAATTGTCATGTATATATACTAAGTTATTCATAACATTCATAGATTTTTTCAAATATAACTACTAATTTTATAAATTTAAAATTTCACAAAAGGAGTAACAAAACTCTTAAATCTTTAAATTTCGCAGAAGTTAAACAACATCCGTTAGTTGAGAAAATTGTGCGCGTTGCCTTTGAGAAATTAATTCTTTTTATAAGTATTTGCTTCAAACATATTTAATTTAATGTTTAATTAGCACCCGCATTTTGATGAAATATTTGATAATTGTTTATTTTTAAAGTAAAATATAAATAAAAAATTTTATGTTTCAATAAATAAGTGCTTAAACTTTATAGAAATAAATTTATGCGCATGTTAATTTATTCACGAAGCCATTCGAATTAACAGAGTCACACAGAGTTAAGACTTTCGATATATCAAGGCAATATCTTTCCTTCATGTCCTTTCATATACGATTATCGACCTTTGACCTCCATCGATGAAACCCGATTCTATTTAAGGATCCTCAGTGGTTGCATGCTACCATGACCAGTCTCGTCGTTATGTACGAGAGAAAGACAATCGTTCGTATAACGGTCTCGTGATGTAAGCCGCGTGCAATCTCTGGATTTCCACGCGCAAAACCCCGATAAGATCGTTCGCTTTGTTACATACGAGAAGAGTTCATTCATTATCGCGTGCACGCAGTCGATTATGGTATTCCACGCCGGAATGTCGCGAGTGAGAGCTTTCACCAGGGAGAGTGGATTTTCGATGACGCGTTGATGCCTTTCCAGAGGGAGAGATGCGCTTTTGAATCGATAATATCGGGGTAAGAGAGAGCATTTCCGGTGTGCAACGGGCCTCGTCGAATTTCAATCGAGCACGACCACCGAGAGAGACCGTGTCAGTCGGATTGACATACTGATCATAATTTTGATGTCAAAAGCATGGAATTATTACAGAGGAAACTAGATTATCGTTATTGCACGATAGGAATTCTACGATAATTTATTATGTCTATGCACGCATTAGTATAATTCTGTTATCACATCACTGGTAAATCACCACTGGCGAAGAAGAGCCATGACTCTCCTTTTGGAATCTCCTTTTTTAAGAATATTTACAACAAAGTGTTAGATATTTTTTTAATATTTCCGAAATGCTTAATCACAACTTTAATATCTCAAAAATATTTTTTAATTTAAAAAACTTTTAAATATAAAACATAGATTACATTATATTATTCTTTTTTGTATTAATATTCATTTTAAATAAAAAATTATGAATTAAAAATTATACATTTAATTAATACTTTTTCAATGTAATAATTTAATGTTTAATTTAATGTAATAAATTAATTAAATAATAATTTAATATTTTATAATATTCCTTTCATATTCGACCTTTAAAAAATTTCACTTGCGGCAATGATTCCTCCTTGACAAATTTTTTTATTTTACTATAATGTATCATACATCGCTATAATAAAACACGTAAAAATGGTAAATGTCACCTTGGTTTACTCGAGCCATTTAATTAAAAGATTTTCACACGAAAATAAATTTAATACAACTTATCCTTTGATATTATTAAATTTTTAACATTTAATGTTTAATCTTAAAATCAATTGCGTAAAATGAATAGTTTTATTATTTCTCAACGAATCTTACGGACATATTTTGATTATTGCAAAATAAATCTTTATTTATGAAAATTTTTTAAATGTGTATGACATATTTATAGTCTACTTATATAACTACTTATAAAACTCACAAATGATTTTAAATGCGTTATAATCTATGTTATATATTAACTTGTCGAACATAAGAAACTCAAGAAGAAAAATATGTGTCAAAATATGTGTCAAAATAGCGAATGTATTCAGCTGTTATAGCAAGTGAGAAAGAAAATTGAGATAGGGGGTGTATGTGACATTCACACTTAAATATTTCCGAAAAAGAGTTTATATTAAGATAAGCTGTTTTATAATTCATCTATTGAAATAACTGTTTTATAATGAAAATAATTTATCGTGTTGTGTCAAGATAAGAAGAAATCTACAATATGTATTTAAAAATTTAAATTTTCATCAAATACGTTAATCTTTCAATCAAACAATAACCTATTTAATTATCCTCCAAGAGATAATGCCGCTCGTGTGAAGTGTATTCAATTGTCCAAAATATGATAAACAATGTTGAATTATAGCAATGCTGTGCAATAAAACAAATTGTATAGCTGTGTCAAAATATGTGCGTACATGAGTTAATTTGTTAATTTCAGAAACTTATTCCAACAAGTTACGCTTATCCCATTTCCAAGCGTCACGATATTTATGTCTTTTCGCGGAATAGAAATCATCGTTACTGCATTACCGTTCGCTATGAAAATTACGAAAGCGAGAAAGAGTCACGGTTTTAACTTCTGCAATAACGCGAGAACTTGAATAAAAACGAGTAAATAGACTTTTATCTTTTTGCATTGAATACATTTTCTTCGTAATTTGTTATTTCATATATATCAGACTACAGACTTCACCTTTGTTATTTGACTTTGAAAGTCAAGGCGATGTTATTAAAGAGTTACAAGCAATGAAAAATGAATGATAAAGAGAGAGGAAAAGCTAAGTTTTCATAACAACATTTCAAGCCTCATCATTTTTACATTATTATACATTATTATCTCGATATCTATCTATTTTTATACGAGTCAAATTTTCTTATTCGTTTATAAAAATATTACGGCAGAAACAAGCTATAATTTTAATAATCATATTAAAATTCAAAATCGAAAGGTTTTTTTTTTAAATGCAATTTCCAAAAATATTTCATTAATTAATGTAAATTAAATAATGCAAACAATTAATTGTAAAATAAATACTAAATTTCTGTAGAGTTACATTCCTTCACGAAAGAATGTGTTTATGAAATCTTTATATTCGTCGCAATCTTGATATCGGGTCTTTCATCAACATCGCATGTTTCAACAACAAGTATATACATATGATTAAATATAAACATTTCACTGTTTTTGAAACATAAAACGCGTGTGGATAAGAGAATTCATAAAATTTGCTGAATAACAAAACCTACAATATCTACATTGCTATAAATTCTTAAGAGCAATAACTTTTCGAGAAGTTAACAATAAAAATCGGATCACGATTGCGTGTACTACGCTAATTACAAGTTTCGATAAGAAGTCATTGTACCACCCGATAATGGAAGCACGTAGACGAACGCATTGACGGTTCCTTTCACGGTTTATCGATCGTTCCGCGCCTACGTCATCGTGGCTGCAATCTAAATGTGCGAATCCACAAGTCACTTTTTGCGCGAGTCACAGCACGTATTGTATATCAAAGCCGGTTCAACTGGGTGTCTGGCGGGATTAATTATTATAGCAGGCGGTCCTGAAAGCACATCTCGCCTTCACGACAAGCATTTTCGATTTATGACGTATGTACATATGTACATGCAATCCGTACGCATTAACCTTTCGGACGAGAGCAATATAGACGTAAGAAAGAATGAGATGCCGTTAGTCGAGTCGACTCTCTCGTTTCACTTTCGTGATGCTATACATATAGGCGAGCGACCTTCTTCTGGTATTTCGGGTAAATAAGAGATGCCGCACTCGGATTGGCAACGCCAGAGAGACCGTATACGTGTGTATGTAATATTCCACCGCGGAATATTACAGTATACATACATACATACATACATACATACACGAGAATAACATCGACAAAAAATACAAACGCAGACTTGAGCCGACGCGACGTCACGTAAACCTCCATTGTAACTTTAGTCCCCCTCGAAATAAACTCGAAATAAGCTATGTATCGACCCAATGTATCCTCGAACTTTCCATAAATAATGTACAATTTAATATCGGAACATAAATTTAAAAAAAATCTCTCGCGTGAGATCGAAATAGATACATGTAGATATTAGACATATTCGATTAAAATGGTGTTTTTTTTCTTTTTTAAAATATTTGAAGTTTCATTTCTATGTATCGTCATCTTGGAATCTATTTGCGTTTTTAATCCGTTTCTTCCTTGACGAATTCAAAACTTTTGAAAAATTCAAACAATTCAAAGATCTCAAATCTTATTTTTAATTAAAAAAAAAAGAGATGAGTGGGAAATTCGCTCTCCAAAGAAAATATGAAATACGACGTGAATCATAAATGATATTCTTTATTTGACATACTATAAATTCGAACATTTTAAATTATGCTTATTATATTGGATTGTCCGGAAAATTCGTGCCGATTAACCTATATAATTTAATGAATGTATACTAAAATTTAAATTTTCTGCGTTTCAATTTTCCTTCAACATCGGCACGAACTTTTCGGACAACCCAATATTTAGAGTTTATTATATTTAGTTTATGCGAATCATTAATGAGATCTCAAGAAAATTAATCATATTTTTTCCTTCGATTTTTGTTATTTATCAGCGACCAATGATATGAATTTCTTCAAGATCTATGTCATGATCGATCGTTAGTTGCGTTAATGTAGTTTTGTACTTATCTATATAGATAACTTTGCCTTATCTAAACAAAAAAAAAACGTTTGGCCGCTCTTATCGTTCGTGCATGGTGAATTAGCTGACAAGCGAACCGCCAAGAAAATATACATTCAAAAAAATTCGAAAGCTCGGTCTTTAATAACGTTGGCGACGACGATAATCTTATTTGTCGCGAAGTCGGTCATCGTCCACTTCTCTTCTCCGGCATCATCTCGCCATCCCCATTTATCGCGTGTGTGTGTGCTCTGCATCTGCACGAATCTCGAGATTTTCAGTATTGCATAATATGCGTAAACATGTTTGGCATATTTAAACACGATTAAGGACACATTAAGGCATCGCTGCCTTAATCATATCTACGCACTTAAAGCCGAATATCACGCTTAAAGACATCTCAGAGAAAAGTGTCGGAAATGCCATCTCGGAGAAAAGAGTTTGCAAAATTAACGGAAGCATAATGCGATTAGTTTTGTTGCAAATATTTCAAGATCTATCAAGAATTATTATATAGCATTATTTAGCTCACCGTTATCTTCCTTGCAACGCTACTTTTCTCAGATCGAAATGGTTTATTATCTCGAGAGCAGTTGTACTGATAACATTTTTCAATCAAAATACTATGTAAGCAACTCTATAATACGCTTTATCACGCTGTGGCCTGACGTTCAATCGATAACTGTGCCATTGCTCTGAGAGCAATCTCGTTGTTCGGAGATGCAGAAGGCGAGAAGGTGACGTCATTCTAGACACAAATGATCGTTTGAAGAACGAAGGAGTGAACGATGCGTGGGTGTACGATACGAGAGTATTAAAAAGCTCACGATGGTAGGTATGGCGACGGTGCGGCGACCACAAAATGAGATAAAACAGTTTGAAAGTATTCATGTGAAGAGAGAGAAACTCGTAGATACAAGAGTAGTGATTTTCTTAAGTTATAAAGTTTCGGTATAACTTCATATCCGAACTTTGATTGAAAACGAGTTTTCAACAAGTGACTGATATTTCTTCGTAATCATACATCAATAGATATTATTGAATTTTATTTTCTTTTCTCCATCCTTTTTATATTAAACTTTTTTAAATGTTCTGATATTAATTTTGCAACACATGATTAAATTTAATTTTAGGCAGATTTTAGACAAAAATTGCTGTGAAAAAATTGTCTCTCTTTTAATAGGAAATAGATTTTCAATGCCAGTTGTGAGATGTGTTTTAAACACATAAAATTATTATTAAAAATTAAATATTTCAAATATCTGATTTTTTATCAAACTTTTGACGATCTGTTATCTATAATAGACACGTAATGATACATCTTTTTTTTATTCAATGTTTGCGAGTATTAAATTAATTTATACTTAAATTATTAAAAATTGATAACTCAATTTAAATCACTAATGCAAATTAAAAAAATATGTTAATGACATCATTGATTACTTTCTTTCTCACTATAACACGTAAGTAAATTATCTTATCGCGTGACACTTTCGACCGTGGAAATTATTTCTACCATATGCGCATCGATATATGATAAAATTTCCGAAGCATTTAAAAGTCGTGATATTAATGTCATTCATATTTTGATGGTTCGTAATATATGTTGAATGACATTTTTATCGTGGACTTATCTTTATGCTACAATATGGAAAGTAACGGACACTGAAATAAAAACTGTAAGAAAACATTATTACGTAATTTTGTACTTAGGAAATTTTTGAAAAATATAATTCTCTTTATGCAACGATATATTTCCATTTCATGTCTACGTAAAGAAAGAACCAAGAAAGGAATATGAGTGATATTCGTTATGTAAATTCAGTCGCGAAAATCATTTATGCTTCGTATACACATATATATATAT
>NW_017259302.1:1320373-1332185 GCF_001594045.1 Atta colombica
GTAAATGCGTGCGCGCGCGCGCGCGCGCGTGTGTGTGTGTGTGTGTGTGTATATTTTTTGCATTAAATTACATATTTATTAGTAATTAATATTTTTATTATATATTTTTTATATTACATATAATTTTTTATTATATTTATATATATAAAATAGAAATACAAAAGACAAATATATAAAGACATACGTATATATATGAAATTTAAAATATTGTATCTTGCAACAAAGTAGACAATGCCGTGTGGCAAGACACGTGATCAATATCACCTTTCATTGAAATTATGGCCAGTAAATTAATACATACTGGGACTGATTAGCCAACGTCACCGTCGATCGTTGCCGATCGCAAACACCCGTTATGCTAATTTAATAATTGTCGTTCCTTATAAATTCTGCCCTTTCCATTTGCTTCCCTTCTCGCCACGGCGACGCGATCGAATCGAAGTGCAGTTGCGTTCGATACATGCGGCGCACGCACTTAAGCGGAAAAACAGCGTTTAAATGAGAACGCTCTTTATCCACACCTACAATCAAACAAATATTGCGAAAACGAATCATTCTGCGATATTTTACAGCATTTCGTTACGAACAAAGTAAATCTCGTCAAAATGTTTCACGGAAGTGCTGTAGTATCTCCGTCATCAAATGTTTTATGAAAAATCCAATAATGGATTACTATATAGAGACCTTATGGTCAATATTCATAGATGATTCTCATTTTTAAGACTATTTTAAGTGTAATCTTAGGATGTTAAAATCAAATAGCCGCATTAACATCTTAAGACAGATATTACTTAAGACAGTCTTAAAATAAGAAGCGATTACGAATATCGACCTATAACAGAGTCTGAGCAATTTTGTCAAAACGAGAGTAAGAAAGAAAGGTATAATATATATATATATATATTTTTTTTTTATTAAGGGTTGCTACAGAAAATTAATTTAAAAATTCCCTGACTTTTCCAGGTTTTCCAGATAAAAATGAGAAATTTCCATAACCAATATAAAATATGTATAATAAAATATGTAAAAATCTTAACATAATAAAATATGTAAAAAATTGTAATATTTAGAATCAAGTATTGTAAGAAAGCTAGCTCATATTATTAAAAACGCAAAAGAAGCTTAATAACATAATAAGATTTTAGAGGCAAATTCAAACCAATAAAAAATAAAAAATTAGTATTGGAAAAAAGAATGCAGTTATGACGAAAAAAAGCGATCAAATATAATTAATTACTGAAATAAAAATAAATTTTTATTATTTTTCGAAAATCGTTTAAAGTGCACGAGTTTTGAAGATATTTGTCTATAATAAACGTCAGATATAATATTTAAAAAATTATAAAAATTATTTGGAACAATTAATGCAATTTGAACAAAGTTCAAAATTCCAATCTTTTATATTTTCCCCTTTTCTCAATTTTCTATTTCAATTTCCTTGACTTTTTCCGATTTTCCAGGTATTATATACCTTGTACTTTTATTCTTTTGATATATCTTTATATATCTTATTCTAATTTACTGTCTTCATTATACACTGAGATTTCAAAGGAGCAATGATATATAATCTCTTAAGTTAAATAACATTTTGTTATTTTTAACTTCCATCTATATCAAAATGTAAACTAATTCATTTCTGTGATTCAAGTTTCAAAGATAAACATCGTTAACATATTAACGTATGCATTTAGTAAATAAATTGTATGCATTAGTAAGTAATAAACAATTTGAGTCAAATTTAATACATTTTCTTGAGTTAAATTGTTTGACTCTATTGTTTTAATCAAATTAACAATAAATTTAATTATCGTTAATTTTTTAGTTTTAACGATATATTTAATAAGAGCAGTAGCGATCTATGGAATTAAATAATAACTCAAATTAAATATAATTTGACATTATGAATTTAACAGTACAATTTACTGAAGTTGACAAAAATGATCACGAGTTTCTCATCTCGCCGAATTTTGATGTACACTGTTCAATCTGTAGTGTTAAATTTAACTATGGGAATAAAATGTATAAATATGAACAATTTTACTATTAAATTATCAGTTTCGATTCGCAATCGAGCAATTAACTTGACCAAAGAAATTAGAAAGACGGTCTCGAGATTGCTCAAGTCCGCACAATTTCTAGATAGATTCTTCGATTTCACTTATCTAATCGCCGTTATCGTTCATATACACGTTTGTATGTGATAAATATTCTGATTTGATAACACGGCAAAAAAGTGTTCTTTCTCGAAGGCTGCAATCTCGGAAGTAGCGCAAGATGATCTGTTTATAAAAAGATTGATTGACATATCATGCGTGTGACTATACATAATAAATCACACAGCAACGCAAATGTATACACAGAAAATATCTCTGTAATCTGCAAATTCTTTAGTTTTAAAGTGGATCTTCTCTTACGTGATATCGAAGGAAGATTATTTTACTTAAATTAATTTTCGCAATTTTCATTCTAATATATTGACAGTTTTAATCGAACATGTCGTTGAAGATTGTTTAAAATTAACTGATAAATAAAAGGTTATATATTATAAGTCTCGAAAATTATCATATATTATAAGCTCTTAAAAAAGTTTTATTTAATTCTTTTCTTTCAAAAATTCTTTTAAAGAAACAATTTAATTTTAAAAAATCGTGGGACAAAATTTTTACAAAGTAAATTAAGATGAAATAAAAAATATTATAACAATATAATTATTCTGAATTATTCATTTTTTAATATATCTACATTCGTTTTAAATATTCGCTATATTATTTTATTTCATAATTGTATATCATGATTTTTGAGAGAGAAATCCAATGTTCAAGCTGTCATAATAATTTTCATCAAAAAAACATTAAATAGAATAATGAATAAAATTAAAATATTTCTTGTTATTAAACCGGTTCTGCATTCATTATATAAGCAATATTTAAATAAAAAAATGCTAAATATTTCGTGTTTTCAATTTACGATTTGCATTCAAATTTTGTTTTTCTATACTAAGATCATTCATTCGTTTTTTCTTATAATGGATTTTTTTTCTGACTCAAATTGGAGTCGCAATATACAGGATGTCCCCTTATTATTGATACAGCGCTCGTATGTAGGTAGAGCGAACTAAACCGAGGAACTGAATCGAAGAGTTCTCCACCATTTTACAATTCTCGCAAGTTAATGAAATATTATATTTCTAAAGATTGCCGGTAAAATAAGCAGATGAAATAAATATAAGTATAAAACAACTTTAAGATATCTTCCATAATTTTTTAAGAAATATCTTAAAGATGTTTCTTCAAGAATTCTTATTAAAGATATCTTAAAATTGTCTTATTTCAACACTCGTTGAGTAATTAAAAAAAAAAAAAAATTGCAAAATAGTAGAAGATTTTTGACTCAGTTTAGTCATTTTGTATACAAGTGATAATATATCAATAATTAAGAGGGACACTATATATGCTGTGAATGGATTAATTTGAGAGTTATTCCAGACATAAATAAAGAAGCTTTCATTCTCGTTTAATAGTTATGCAGATTATAAAAAATTAAAAATAAATTAATCAAGGACTCTTGATGTCAAATTAAAAATATAAATAATAAATAATAAATAATAAAAAAGACATATAAGAGTCGATTATAAACTTCACACAAATAACAAGTTAAAAAAATTAAGATATAAAAATAGACTTTTTTTATTTAAATAACGATTTTGCTTGTATTTTGTATTATTACAGATTAATTATATCCATCATGTTTGCATTCTTATCAGATTATCGAATTTATCAACAATCAATCTTCTGATCGTTTACGAGCAATTTCATACTCTGTGAGCTCATCGGGCATTGCACAATGTATGTATATTTTTTCTATCTCTCTATCATTACAATTATTTGATGTACAATACTTATGCTCTCTTATGACATCTGAAGATGATTCAAACTAACGGCCAAAACATGTTATTATTGTTCTAATTTAATTTAATTACAGTCGATTTATATATATATATATATTAACTTTTTTAACTTGTTATTTGTGCGAATTTTATAATCTTATATACTCTTTCTATTACTTATATTGTTAATATAAAAAAATAAAAAAATATTCAGAAATATTCGAAAGAAGTTGTTAAATCTTTTTTCGATTATATTATTATAGTTCACTTGTGTGAGACTGATAGCAGTCCCAATTTAAACAATTGAGACAAGGAAAAAAATTAATTGCATTATTACAAATTCTTCAAGAATCTGTAGAATCTGTCAAAGTATGCTATTCGCAAGTCTATTATTTTGTTGAAAAGAATTATAAATTCGCATTGAAAAATCGAATCAGTTAAATCGTTATTCATAGTCGATTCTTATATTTGAGATTGCCTTAAGATGTCATAAGTCAATCAGAGAACTATCATCTTAAAACATTACTTAAGATGATTTTTGAAATAAAATTCGACTATATGAATACCGCCATTATGAATATCAGCCTTAGACCCAATTACACCAAAATAAGATTGTCTTTAATCTCAGTTCAACTTAATATTTAATTCTAAGAATAAAAATCAGAGAACTGTAACATCTTAAGACATTACTGATAATTTTAAAATAAGGATCGACTATGAATACCGTCTTTATGAATACCATCAGCTTTAGACCCAATTTCAAAATAAGATTATCTTTAATCTCAGTTTAATTTATTGTTTAATTCTAAGAATTAAAAAAAGATAAAGAGTAAATTGAATCAGGATTAAGTTAATTTTACATTAGCAGAACCGGGCCTTAGACATCCGTCAATGTATTATGAGTGCCCGCACGTCTGCGTCAATATAATAATATTTGTACTAAAGTCGATGTAGGACGAGACAGACACGCGAAGGACAGAGACGAGGTAAACAGTGTACGTGCGCGCGAGAGGGGAAGAAAGGGAGAAGCACGTTGACGTTTCGCAGCTTTCAGATTCGCGCTTCGTAGTTCGTGTCGGAGCACACGAATCATCGTCCAGGCATGGGGAATCGATCGTGGATCGATTGTCGCCGGCGACGCGGGGTGTCGACCTCCACCGCAGTCTCCGGCCAGCCGAGAGGGTTGAACGACTCCAGTCCGCCGAGTTCACCCCTTCTCAGTTCCATTCCCTCTCCCATCCGTCGGCTGGCGCGCCGCAAATGGGCCGAGAGGCGAGGTTCGCTCGCACATAGTCACATACGTGTCAAGTCGCGCCAACGACCCGCTCGAGCATTACATAATAAGCTTACCTGCATCAGCGGTACTAGTGAGAGATCGACGGCTCTGGCGTATAGTCTCTTCCTGAAGATTTTCGTTTCATCTCCCGCGGCGACCTCGGCCTGTCCGACTTCCAGTAGGTCGTTGCGGACTCCGTTCTCCATGGTCGCTTCCAGGATGATTCGTTTCCGTCGAATTCTTTTTCCTCGAATGATGATGACAAAGATGAGAAACGAGAATTCCAACAATGGAAACAAGATTCTCCGGCTTGCGCTCCAATCAACCCGGATCGATTTGCCGATGCGGCGAATTGAGAGATCCGTAGAAGGCGACGGTGATAATCGCGTCGCGCGAGAAGACGAGCGGACTTCCGAATTCGGTCGCGCACGCCGCAACGAGGAGGTGCCCGATTTTCAGCGGTGGCGGCGACGGCGCGGGTATCACGTGGTCGATTCGCGAGCGCGTAAACTGACGGGAGAGTACGTTAATTTGATTAATTGTAAATTCTTCTGGTAAAATGGCAGACAGAGGAGCTGGACGGCAGATCGTCGCACAGGGACTACAGGGAGTCGCGCGCGTGACACACGAAGAAACGGCGCGACGGCACAAACACGCGCGCGAGCGCGGACACCTTCACGCTGTACTCCGCGACGACGCGAAGTTGGGTACGATACGGCGCTGCAGCGATAATTAACGTGAACGTTAGATGCGGGATACTTATTGCGGCGTCTGAGATGCGGAAGATACAAACGATATGAGACAATGCGAGGCGAACGACGGGGTTCGGCACTGCGAGAATCTTGTCGCCTCGGTCGGTCCCGACTCACCGTCGTCGCCCCACCCGAACCAAGCCGAATGCCGAGTAACAGCCTCCCCCGGCTCTCCTCGTCTTCCTCACCCTCCCCGCACCACCCTCGCGCCTGTCCGTCTGCCCGAAATCACCCGAGAGAGCTTCCGCCGCCGTCGCGTCGCGGTGTTGATCGCCTACATTCGCGATGTCATGCCTGTTGGGCTGTTGTCTGATAGCCTAGCGAAGTTCGACGACGACCAGGCGCGACCGGCGACGAGGAAAATTGTTAGCTCCGCTCGCCAACCGTAATTAGCCAACGCTAGCGCGAACGTGAGATATT
Source organism: Atta colombica (assembly GCF_001594045.1). Lineage (NCBI taxonomy): Eukaryota > Metazoa > Arthropoda > Insecta > Hymenoptera > Formicidae > Atta > Atta colombica. Next base: position 1,326,708 of record NW_017259302.1, read on the forward strand.
TCTTGCGACTCGCCAACTGTCTCTAATATCCATTTTTATCAATGTAGAACGTTAATCTTGGTTCAATTTAATTTTCATCTTTCTTTAATTCTTAGAACTAGAAAAAAATGCAGAGTTGAGCCAAGATTAAAATTAAACTACATTGATAGAAACGGGCATTAATCCTCACGCGGATTGCGTTCATAAAGCGATGTGCGACGTGAAATTTTAAGGCATTTTAAAACTAAGACTTAAGCCTTAAGCCGTAAAAAATTAACCAATCACCACCGAATATGAGAAGATTAATAAAATCGACTATGATTGGTCAATTTGTTATGGCTTTGAGTTTAAAGCTTTATGCATTGAAATCTCATTGTAGACACCGCTTAATTGTATACAATTAATTTATATTTTATTTTATATTAAACATATAATAAATATGATAAATTATTATGTATGTAATATATTTATAAATTATTATAATATATTGAATATAATATTTAATATATCATAATATATTATATATATATATATAAACGCATCACTATCTAAAAAAATAGTTTATACTACCATAATCTCATAAACTTAGTTTTGGAAAATATTTTCATTATTTAATTATTAATAATATCTTTCTTAATTTAAAAAAGTGATAAATACAATAATCAGATGTAAATTACGAGAAATCTTAAAAATTAGATTTACAAAAGAAATAAGCTTTTTATATGCTCATATATGAACATATAATGAGAATTTTACTTTATTTCCTCATTTATGAATAGCTCAGATAAATTTAGAGAGAGAGAGAGAGAGAGAGAGAGAAAGAAAGAGAGAAAGAGAAACATAGATAATTTTATCCGGATTCTGGAACAAAATTCGTGTTTTTACAGCCGTATTGTCTTCACAGGATGTACCTATTCTCGAAAGATAATACGCCGAATTGATATTTAAAAAGTTTCGGTAGGCATCGCCATTAATTGTTCTATGAAACTTAATACATCGTGAGAGAATTTTAAAATAACAATCAGGAGATGACCGTGACGAATAAATAGTAAAGCCGCAAAAATGTTTGTTTACACATAACTGACAAACACGTCAAGAAATATCTGGCAGTTATACGATATCACGTAAATAAGAAAAGAGAAAAAAGGACATATATATCGGTTTATAATAATTTGTTTCGATAAGCTTCTATTCTCGTGATTGGTCTGAAATTAAATTAAACTCCCTCTTGCTGTTAAGAGAATTCTAGTTTGATTTCTGATATAATATATTATCTCTTTATATGTAAGTCTATATAATGCTAAGTACGTCATTTCTAGCAAAGAAATAAAATAGAGAGAGAAAGAGAGGGGGGGGGGGAAGAGAGAGAGAGAGAAAATTATACAAACGAATTTTACTGTTCCTCAAATATGATTTGACTACATCTATAAATTGAATATTAATTACAAGGCAAAATCTAATAACCAATATAGTAGAATTCAACTTTAAATCTTTTTTAGAAGTATTCCAAAACAGAGGATTTACGCATACTTAACTTTTCAAATGAAGATAAAAATTGAATATTTAAATAATCAAAGATAAAAAAATGTTTTTCTCTTACTAATAATCAGTATTTTTTTATGGCATTTAACAAATTAATTTTTTACGTCGTCTAATTAATATCTTCACATTCTAAAAACTCATAGCATTTTTTTTTACACATTTCGCCAGTACCGCAATGTTATTATTATAATATACTATACATACAGTGCAAAAAGTATTTGTACAGAGAAAATATTTTTTAAAAAACTTTATTTTTAAAAAGTAAATATTATCCAGCGAGAAATAAGTCATCGAATTGATGTCGAATCGATATAAATATAATGATTTCAACATTAATTTGACGTCGATTCGACATTTAATTGACGATTATTTCTTATTGGATAATTAACAATTTATTCATAAAAAATAAAATAAATGTTATATTTCTTAAAATTATATATATCAAAAAGATACATATTAATTATACAAAATGTATCATCTGAGAAAAACGAAAATTGAAAATTGTATTGTTGAATGCTCAAAAAGTATTCGTACAGACGAGAAATTTAGCTTTTAAAATCAGGAATACATATGAAGCTTGTTTATTTATATACAGAATGTATTCATTACATAAAATTGCTAATTAATGTTTATTTTTTACAAATAAGACTTTTTTTATAACAAATTTCCTACGAATACTTTTTGCTCTCACTGTATATGATACACTGTATTATATCAGAGAATAACTCGCTCATATGTACAAATAATTACATTAAATGTTGATTAGACTTGCGAGTAGCCTCGCTGAAAGATCGTTTACAGACAATTAATTTTCCTTTCGAAGCAAAAGCAATGCAATGATTCGTACATACCACCTCATCGCCTTTTAACTATTCGATAGGATGAAAGGTATGAGGCCAATCAGGTTTTTAAGGCACTATCGATAGTGTATCAAAACGGTTTATTATAACTAGCCTTCATTGATAAAAGTATTATATCTCATATAACTATCTTGCGAACATGTACTAGTTGATGCACTTATTCCATTTCTCTTGCAGATGGAATTATCTCCCCAACTTAATGATTTTATTATTATTAAGCATTTTTGTCGATTCAACGAAACAGGTTATATATAATAATTAACAAATTTATATTTGCAAATGAGCTAATTCGATGATTGGTGACTTGTTTGTACATTGCAGTGTTAAAAATCCAGTCGATCGTAGGTGATCGAGAATGGAAAGCCATCCGAATCAGCTCGGACGTTGGTAAAGATTGGCCGATGGACGTATAATAAAATAAATTAATGTGCTACTTTCTTAAGAAAGAATGTGTGGCACAATAATTATTGCATCGCGGCGCATGGGGTGCATCGTACAGCAATGCTTATAAAGTGTTCAGAAAGCGCTTACAAGTGAAATAAGCGCTTTCTGAGCGTTTTACAGGCGTTGCCGCGTGGATTGAATTGCCCATGTTCGCTGTGGTGCACATCGCGTGCATCGGTTGACCGACCGCTTTTTCCACTCGTTTTTCCTAATGAGCGCGTTGGTTACGCTCGATGTGCGTACGTAGATCTTATATCTCGTCAAGGAAGCAATTTGCAGTAAAAGCGGTCGATCGAGATGAGAACGAGAGCTGGCGAGGAAGCCACGACGTGGAGCCGCGCCTTGCATCAGTTAATCGGCCTTGCTTATCTTATGTGATTACCTATCCGGCTTGAGTCAACAACCTTTAATTCTTACTGGCAACGAACTACAGACGCTAAACGTAACGTTCATCTCGATTTGTGAGTCTTCAGATATGAGCAGATGCTCATTCAATTCTTAGAATATCTTCTCTTTCAATGAAAACTTCCTGTTGTCCCATTCATACTCACAAACTTTATTAAAATCTTAAGCGAGTAATTTAATTTAAATTAAAAACTCACGTAGTTCAACTTGAATAAGAAATATTTTATATATATTTTTTAATTAAGCCAGTTGAAGCTTTAAATAATCATCTTAATAAAATGTTTTAATTTTTGTTAAAATTCTCTTTAATATTAGCACAATTACTTTTGTAATGTTTTATTACTTTTATTAATCTTTTAAATTTACCAAACAATATTGTATAATTAATAATATATCAGATAAATATTAATCTAAATAATATCACAAAGAATAAACATATGATGTAAAGATTACAATAATCATAGCTTTTTAATTTATCATTGCGAATTGACAAAGATATAATAAAATATTTATTCGCATATTAGTATAATAAATGCATAGTGACAAAAAAAATATCAAAAAAATAGTTTTTTGATCTTCGTATCTTTGATTTTAACTCCTTTAGACCTGATTTTATGTTAAAAAAAATTTTTTTTTAACTTTGACTATTTTTTCAGCGTATACAATATATTATTATGTACATCAAATCTTAGATGATGTTAATAGAATTAAATAATTTCAACGGATAATGTCTTCAAATTTGATTTGATGTACATTACAATGCGCAGTAGATCTGAAGGGGTTAAATTTGAAGCGAAAGATTGTACAGAAACGCATAAAATTGAAATTGTGTTCTATATTTATGAAACTCATTATTAACGATTGCAAAACAGCAAGATGTTTCTGTGATTCACTTCTCAGAAGAAGTTACGTCGTGTTAACCTAAAATTGCAAAGAGAATGTAATCTGCTTATTATTTTTGCCAATTAACATTATAATAAATCTATCAAGTGAGCATTTGCAACAAAAAAAATAAAATGCATAATTTATGAACGTTTCTTTGTGGCGGAATCGCAATCCGAATAATTACGCATGCTTATGCGCTACTGTAAATATAGTTCAGCGATTAGTTTATCGTAAGACTTATTTGTCGGTACACATTATCGTTGATGTTTTTCTTATGCGCATATCAATCACTATTAATTTTTGCAAGAAATGCGCGAGTAAAGCGAAGGGATCCACATTCACCGTGGTTGACCGTGAAACAATACTCATGGAATTGCTATATATTAATCTCAAATAAAAATTATGTCATTATATTGTTAAATGTTCAAATATATCAACATATATATTAACTGGATGTTTTCCAATAACGTACACAGACGACTTGTATAACTCAGTGTACAATTTCGTGCTTCCAATTATGATATAAATGGAGAATCGTACTAAATACTAATCATCACATATTTACTTTTTAAATGTTTATTTAATATTTCTAATTTATATAAATATTTAAAAAACGTCTTAAAAAACATCGTCTGCTGATTGAGAGAATGCTGTCATTTTATATCATCTCCTAAGTATCAAATTTGTTTACCATTCAACTTCACGATTATATTCGGATATATTTAGGTATATAGATATGAGATCTTTTTCTTTATTTCACTAGCGATGAAATAAAAAAGCTTAAGCAACGTTTCAACTACAAATAGGTACTGTGTATTACTGCGTCACACAATGTATTGCTGTGTTTCATTGTTGGAAAACACTTATTTTTTTAAATGGAGTAAATTGCCCTAGTGAAAGTATTTTTACATACCGAAGAAATATGTTGCCGCTACACTGGAAAAAATTCATTAAATCTTAAAATACGTATTTCTTTGAATAGCATTCAAAGAAATAACATTTATTTACAGTAAATAAATATTTACTTATAATGAGAAACAATATATTAAAATTTAATAAATGTTTATTTGAATAGTGCCAATCATTTACAATAAATATTTACTTAATAAAAAAAATAGTTAAATCAAATTAATGATTTTTGTAACAAGTATATCTTTATATATTTAGGCATTATTCAACAAACAAATGATTTATTAGCACATTTTGTCAATATAATAAAAAAATGAGTTTATTACAATTTTTTAAGATTAAATTTGAGAAATTTGGGGAGATTATTAATATTTCAGATCGATTGCGTTAAAAATCCGATAACTATATCGGCACGCAATTATAATTTTTGAAATTAATTCATTTAAATGAATAT
>NW_017259302.1:1332285-1334609 GCF_001594045.1 Atta colombica
TTTAAAGTAATGTATTTAAAAAAAAAATAATTAAATCAAATTAAATTCTTAAACCAAATAAATATGTGTTTACATTTACTTATTATTAGAGAAACAGAACAATTTTAGAATAATTTTTATTAAAACGAATTCATTAAATTTTTTTTAGTTTTTTTCTAGTGTAAAAATCTGAAAGATATTCATAATATTATAAGTTATGCCGTAACTCTCAATAATGTTTACGCAATTGATTCTACATATAAGCGATCATAAATTTTTTTCTTTCTTTACTGTATTAATCGCGCTGATGCAATCGCATCTTATTTTAGTATATCGAACGATCACTTGCATTCAGGATGAAAACGTATGTTATTTATATTACTGGTTGTTAGGGGCAGATGTTGGTCTGGATGTGACGAAAGCGATATATAAAATATTTAAAGCGGTCGAGTGTGGCGTGTTAATTGCGGCTGTTTAACTTATTTGCGTTACATGTACGCTCATAAGGAAGAAGTCCTCGGGGTGTTACTAGAAATTACATCGTACTTTACTAAGAACCGTGTGAAACCGAGATGTATATAACGCACAAAATTATAAGAACATTAATTTCGCAATCTCAGATGATAAAATAATTTTTTACGTAAAATTTTTTTGTAACAACTTCCGCAAGAAATTGTCTCATAATTTCGTACAAAATTTTTGTTCTTTTAATACAAATGAAAAAGATAAAAAAAATTTCCTTATATATTAACAATTAAGGAAACAAAATAATTTAATAATACCTAAGTGAAAATAAATGAAACAAAAAATAAAATAATTATTAAAATAGGTCTTTTTCCGTTTACTAAATTGCATAAAGTTTTTCTCGTACGTTTTTGTGTACTTTATATTAAATGAATAACCGTCAGCAATTTATTAGCTGTCAGCTATTAATGTCACGTTTGGAAATCCATTGATATTACTAGCTTATCGATAGTTAATGATATAATTGATGATATAAATGAAAAACCATCATAAAATTATTTGTTACAAAAATGCATGAATATTTTCCTTTAGAGCATTAACGATTTTCTTAAAACATTAGCGCATTTTCATCTATTTGGTTTCTCTGTTTGGAGACAAATAATATTATTATTATTATTTTAGATAAGATAAAAACGAAGCTGTTTGTTAATTTCAACAACAGTAAATATGTTATGTTCTAATCAGACCAATGAATGAACTCTTATTACCGGCGACATTACCAGAAATATATATCGGTGTTGGCGTAAATCGAGATAACAGATCGATGTTTAATTTAGCCCGACAAATGCTTTTTCTAACACTTTACGTGATATTGACATGTCGGAGAAGAGTGCAATATTTAACCCCAATCGATTTATAAAAAAAGATCGAGCATGAACAACAAACTGCTTAATCATATGATATACGCTATAAATAGGATTTATGTAACAGCGTATATGTAATTTCTTTATATTTATTGAGTTGTAAATTTTCTCTAGCATAAATGTTTTCATTTATGTATGTTTGCCATGCAACGAACAAATAAATCACGCATGCAGTTTTGTATAATTAATTTAATTTTTCTTAGTTTTCATAACAATAAAATACTAATTATTAAACAACAATTGTTAGCAACAAATTAATCCGAATGTATTAGTATCAAAATAATTTAAAAATACATATTAAAGATCGAAGCATTTTTTAACGCGTTTAACATAACGATAATAAAAGAAATTAAATTAATTTTAACAATATAAGCTTTACACATAAAAATAGTAAATTTTTATTTATTTAATACTATTCTTGGCAAAGAAGACTCGTATTTCAACAACCATCATTCAATTGATTCTAATAAATCATAAGAAACTGAATTGATTTTTTTTAAAAAAAAGATTTTTACAAAAATTCGTAAAATTTTTATCGAATACTTTCAAAGAAAATAGCCGCTTATTATTTTTATATGATACTATTATTTAAAACTGAGAATAAGAATAAATCGTGAGAAGTTAAAGATTCTTATGAAAGTGAATCTTTATTAATTACTTTTCTTAACAGAGAAAATTGCTGCTTATTACAGAATCATAGTTAGACTCTCTATATATATAGGCACTCAATAAGCCTATTCTTTTTGACTAAACTTTTGCACTTTTTTTGCTTTTCTCTTCAGGAGAAAAGAAGAAGAAGAAAGATGAACTGATGTCAGCCAAAAAGAACAGATTTAATGATCGTGTTCAGCAGATTCAATTGTTGCGGAGTGAATCCATGAGCACTCGCTGCTATTTATTAGTATATTCTTCTAGATTATCCAATAGCAATGAGCACTATACATATATATATATATA
>NW_017259302.1:1334709-1337468 GCF_001594045.1 Atta colombica
TTAAATGTAATACCAATAGTAATTTAAATATTTTATATTTGACCGTGAAAAAATTTTGATTGCGATGCATCAATGTCCTCCCTCTGTTGATAAACTTCTGGATTCGCCCTTGATATGGGAGTTACAATATTGTATGCACACATCACATATACACATACAGGATAGTGGAGAAGATATTACAAAGTGTCTCTAAACTGGTAATAAATATCTATATTTTTATTTAACGACAAGTTCATTGTAATTTAAAATGAAAATGTACTTAAACTAGTAATATAAATTTCAAGTTGTAATAGTTTTCGAATGAGAAGGATTTTGAAGATTTCAAATAACTAAAAGGAGGGAGTGTAAAAATGGCCAAAATTGTCACTGAATGGACACTTTTAAAATCTGTGCAGTTGTCATTTAGAAAATCCGTAGATTCATGGAAAAATTTATCTAGGAAAGCTTGGGAATTAACTTTCCAAAAATAATAAAATAGGGTTGTTTAAACGCTCTGCAAAAAAAACTCATTTTGTTTTTAATAAACGATAGGTGTCCATTCAGGGCCAATTTTGATCATTTTTACACTCCCTCTTTTACACGGCGATAATAAAATGATTTTTTCTTATTTGAAAACTATTGCAGTCACGATATTTTCATAATAAAATTTTCATCTTAAAATCAAAGTTCTTATTAAAATATTTAATGTATAGATACATTCCATGAAAATGTCTCTCTTTACATCAATTTTTGGTACAATTCAATCTGATATCATGGACGAATAACATGGTTCAATGTTACATTCTCTCTGAAGTGCATAATATATATTCCAAAGATTTTTTCGCACTGAATATGATAACATATTAAAATTTGCATTAGAATTTAAAATAAAATGGATAAAAAATGCATTTTACCCATCTTCATTATTTCTTTTCAGAAAAAAAATTTATTTCCAATACAACTCATGCATCTAAAAATATAAATGTTTCAATATACACATATGCTGTGTATTTGATGTGTAGAATTGGCGAAAAGATAAAAGAAATCTTATGTAATATGCATTTAAACAATTCATATAAAAACAATTACGATTAAATAAAACATGACAAAAATATCAGAGCATATTCAACATCGATCATTTTTCAATGCATTGACAATCGATTCAATTTAACTAATCATTTCTGGGAATGTATTAATTAGAACTTATAAACATATTTAAAATTTAATGATTTTCTTAATTATGCAATGTAAAATGTCGTATAAAGGGCAGTTTATACTAATGAATTCGTTAGTGAAAAATGTAGATTTATGAAATTTTTTAAGAAAAAGATATAAATGTTTCAAAAATTGTATTAATTTGAAATGAGGTGACTATAATGCTGTCAGTTTAATAAATAAAGCATTGCATTCAGTTATGATAAGATAAATTAAAAGCGCTTCGAGAGTACTCAGACAGTACAGGATCCATTGGACTTCCATCAGACTTGATTTCAATCTGGTCTAAATGTTTATGGATTTAGTACGAATGTTTTAAAAACGTGTGTTATTTAACGTACAAAATATGTTTACATTTAGACATTTAAAAAATGTTCATCTTATGAAAAAAATTTCCTAAATCTATTCGCGACGTGTTGCTTGTTCACTGACAAGTGAAAATTTTTTTAAGATCACACGAGGAGTTTTTCTTTTATTACCTCTGGTAACGAAAATTTACCAAATTAAAGCTTAGTTCAGACAGCACACAGCAAGCGACAAACGTTGAATAACAATAGCAATCTTATCACTTGCTGCTCGCTAGTGTATAGTGTTTGGAATCTTTTGTTTCCAGCGTGCAGTCAGAGGCTAATGAAGAAGATAGAGTCTTTAGAAAACCAGAATCTACCCTAAAAATGGCACGCGTATATTTGCTCTCAATTGGTGATATGAATGTATGTGCGTTCTCGATTGGTACTACAATTGTATGAACACGCCAATCACAAGAGAGCATGGAGGGAAGGCTAAACTGGTATTCTATAGAGGAGGGGATATCTTTTGATCGTCTTATAGACGTCTCTGTGCTGTGTTGAAAATTTTCTTATAAGAATCATTTTGTTTTTAATTGTGGTCTAAAATTTGTTTATATTATATTAATTTAGTCCAATTTTAGTCCACTGTGTTCTAAAATGGAGGTTTTTAAAAAGTCCACAATGGTAACACTGAATGTTTTAAAATGTTTTTAAAATATCCATGGATCTAATCTGTATGTTTTCAATATCCAAAACATCTAATACGTACGTTTTAAGTATATTTTTAAAACATTACTGTGCTGTATGGGTATACATTTCAGAGAATTATAACTACGTTATTAAACTGATGATTAATGATGATGTGTAAACGTAATCAATTATATTTTTGAAAATTATGTTAAATAAAAAATGTTTTTATTGATATTCAATAGAATTGTTCTTATAAATATTTTCTATTCTCAAAAAAGGATTTTATAAGGAATTTATTGATAGATAAGATGTGCTTTCCAACAACACAGTACAACAGTGATCATCTCATCTTTGTTTAACATTAACAAATAAGGATATATGATTCGTTATGTCACACAGTATCTGTGCCGCTTTTGTCAGAAGATACACAAGATTTAGCTTCGAGCTATTCTTTATTTATATTGATCTGTACGTGTTGATTTGATATCATTAGTATGTAAAGGTTATGAAATTTTTATATTACTTTTATTTTTTATTCACGAGTCTACCAGATCTACAATAATAATAATAATAAGTTCATTATAT
>NW_017259302.1:1337568-1338522 GCF_001594045.1 Atta colombica
AGCATACCAATCCAAAAATATTTTATAGTACTGTTTTAATAGAAATACTTTTAATAATTTCTTTATACTATAATATATGATACCTATACTATTTAAAAAATATTATTGCTAAATTATACTTATAATGATTCTTTAGAAATTAGAAATAATTATAATTCTTCGATCACATTCATTTTTAACTATTTTCTTTCACATGCATACTGATGCATAATTTATAAATAATAAATTCATTTATAAATTCGTTTATAATTTAATGTATTACGAATATTTAGGTTGATGTTATTTTTATCTATTATTCATAAATCGTGTCGATTACAATATTGATTAAAGTTTATTATGTTTTCTGTATATTACCACATGAAAGTTGTTTATCATTTTGAGTACGTGTCAGATTCCATTTATTTGTGGAACAATACATTGATATATCACGAGAACCGAAAACCGCGATGTACACGTGTATACGCGAGGAACCTTCCGCGTGTAATAATTCAACTCACTAATAACGAGTAGTTAACCAACTAATGAATAACCGGTGGAAATTAAACAGCTCGTAAATCGAGTTTCCAGTCCAAGTATTTGCGGGTCCTTTGCTGCTACGCAACGGTCGTCGATAGAGGATGAGTTAAAAACAAATTGTAGCATGATTGATAGTGACACACTCAATTTCAAGACACGTGTCGTTCGAAGTTGAGTGATAAATTCAACTTTGTTTTTTCAACTTTGTTTTTTCTTTAATAATGAAAATATAGTTTAAATTATGTCATCTATTTGTAAATATTTAATAAATTATGAAATAACCAGATGATTTAATAAAAATTATTTCGTCTATAGATCCCTCTCCCCCTCCTCTCTCTCTCTCTCTCTCTCTCTCTCTCTCTCTCTAGTTTTCTTTTTCCTCTCTCTTTCTATACACGTACAATATATCTCTCCTATATATTTTTCCTCACACTGAAG
>NW_017259302.1:1338622-1389830 GCF_001594045.1 Atta colombica
TATATATTCTATTGTAAATTTAGAGACAATGAAGTCAGACAATAAATTTGAGATAACGATGAAACGAAATTTGAGATAATGATGTAAGTGATAAATATGTTATTTTTTTAATTTTATACGAACAGTTGAATTGCTCGATAAGAAATATAGCACACAATAAAAGATATAATATGGCAAATGGAATGTGATCCATAAGTGTACAAAATTTAACATTTTAATTTATATTGCTGAAATCTATGGAGTTCGAACGTTTCCACTCAATTTTACAGCAAGGAGCATAAAATATAATCTTTTGCTCTTAGATAAATAAGAGCTAAGATATTTCTAAATCTGAAAATAGTATCGTTGATATGTGGTTGGAAGAGATAGAAATTGAGTCGAGTGCGCATGTTTAAACTCGACGAATTTAAGCAATGTATATTAATGTAGCAGATAAAGTGATATTATGGTAACCCGTTTACATTTTATACAATAATTTGATTAATAATCAATATTTATATTTAAAACTTAACGATTACGTTCGTCAAAGTATTGTTCAATTAATTCTAGACTTAACCCTAGATCATTACATTACATTTGTCATTAGAATCTACGAAACTCGGATAAAAGACACCCGACCGTCTATTTTGTGTAATTTTAGTCAAAACACATCGATTTAGAAATTTGTTTTTAAATCGATACGCCAAAGAAAGATGACTGAATGTAGATTGCAACACTTGAGTAAATTTTATTTAAGTGGTAGTGTAAGATTAAAATTACGAAATATCTATTCTATTATTTAAAAAAAGTGGCAACACAGTATAAGTTTAAGAAGAATGAGGAAGTGTAAATAAATGCTAAAACGTATTTTTAAAACAATAGTTATATTTTATAATCGATAATAATTATATTTTGTGCGATAACAATTAAATTTTTTTATGTATATTCTTGATATATATATTCTTATATATAGATATAGATATATATATAGCATGCAGAATTTTAAGGAATATCAGTTTTTTTATTGTACTGATTGTAAAATAACATATAATTATGAATTGAATAGTGTTTTGTTTAATTTTGGTAGCAATAATTTTCATGCTAACCATTACAATAATATATCCTATAGCACATGCAAATGCTGCAGATATTATTAAAACCAATAATGCAGGAATAAGTCCGTGTCCATATAAATGTATGTTTATTAATTGTTTATTAAATATTAAGAATTATCTACACTGTTAAAATTTCATTTTAAAATTAAATTAGTAATATAGTCTTTTGATATTTTATAAATCAATACAGGTATACTAAAGAAAAAATATTTTGATATTGATGTATTATTTTTTATAGTATGGATGGCCATATGCTAAAGGAATACATTCGAGGGATTTTTTTCGAGGAATGTACTATTCATTATTTAGAAGCATATTAAACTTAATATGTTATAGCTTATGAAATAAACATGTCCTTAAAATACAACGATCTTTTCAATTATTTATTTATGTCCTTTCTACAATGAAACATAAGGTTTGTTTTTTATCGCTGAACTAATGAACTACACTTTTAGAAGTTTTGAGAAAGGTTTTATAGGTTTAAATATTTTTAATATTTATCAAAAGCGAGAAAAAGAGTTCTAGTACAATCTAGTGCAGAAACAGACCAATAGTTTTACATAAAAGTTTTGCTTACGAATGTCTGTTTTAAACTATTATAAATGTGATAGTTTTTTAGCATCATCAAGTTAACTTACATATTTACACTTGTTATTTGAATATACATTATCAAGATTTCCAAGAACCATATATGTGCGAAATACAAGTCGAACTATCAATAAGATAAAGTGCCATCCATACTTTGAGAATCTCTGACATTTACAGGTGTATCAATATAACATAATATTTATGAATATATTCGAATTTCTCTCTCTCTCTCTCTCTCTCTCTCTCTCTCTCTCTCTCTCTCTCTCTTTCTCCTATTCCAATTCTCTTATCCTGCAGATTCCGCATCGCGGAGTAATAAGGAGATCAAACTCAAGCGGCCACAAAAAAAATGGGAAACACGGTATAGAAAAACCTATGGAAAATCCGGCAAATATGATTTTAGTGCCATCGCACCTTGCAGGAAAAGTTAGAAGTATTGACTACAATATCATGTATGTTGTGTAGTAGATGTGATCTGTGACTATGTGACAGTCAATACTTCCAACTTTTCTCGCAATACTTCCAACTTTTCTCGTAATAATACTAAAATCTGTCGGATTTTCCTACACCGTGTTTTGAGCCTTTTTAAGGGCTCCGGACAATAAAAGGAACAGGGAACAGAGAATAAGAATTTCAACCTATCAGAAATCATGTATTGTGGAATACACAGTTTCTGATAGATTGAAATTTTTACACTTCTTATTACTCTATGCTCCGCACATAGCAATATCACGCGGGTAGTTCTTTCCTCCCCCCCCCTTATCTAGACGTATTTTTTCCCTCTCTTATTCCGTGGTTTCCCCCCTCGCACTATCACTTATGCAGAGTTTAGGATTAGAAGAACTTACGCTAGATGTATAATTAGAGCATTTAATTACTAAAAAAAAATGTAAAAATATAAAACAGGTGCTGGAAATGTGCAGACAGTCGCTTCTAGATATTGATATCAACAACATTGCTAGCCTGCTATTTATTTCATTAATCACTTTCGCGAACAGTTTTATTGAACTTTAATAAGTATCATTCTAATTCTTATAAAATATAAAGTTTTCGAGTAATACTTATCATGGAATACTGGTCAATTTCAGTGTTATCAAACGTGATTAGTGTTCTTATTATTTATTAGTTGTTCAGAAAGTTTAATTTTTTTTAAAAGACATGGTATTATCCATTTACCATCTATTCCAATACTAAGTGTCATGGTACAATTATATTTTGCCGAATTACATTTTGTATTATAATTATATTTTGTCATTTGCCAATTTCACAAGAAAAATATACAATCTGAATCGAGATGCAAAATACATTGGATTCTACGCTACAACGAAGCCAGTTATTATGCTCCGTGATCCAGAAGTAATCAAGAATGTTATCATCAAGAATTTCGATTCGTTTACCAATAATTCTGTTTTCGTTGATGTTAATGACTATATACTTTCACAGAATCTGTTTGGCTTACAAAACACAAAGTGGCGGCATGTAAAAAACCTACTATCTCCGTTTTTTACATTCAGTAAGATGAAGATTATGTTTTCTTTGATGTCGAAATATGCTGCGGATTTTGCTAAATTGATGTCAACATTATCAGCAGATAAAAGCGACGTTAATATGAAAGATATCTTCGATAGATATACAAACGATGTTATTGCTTTATATTTACGGAATGAAGATCGATTCTATTCTATAAGAGATCCGACAAATAAGTTCTATGTTTGTGGCAAAGATATAACTTATGTATCAGCAATACTCATCATAAAGTATTTTTATTAGAGCCTTTCCGAAGCTCGGACGAATACTTAATATAAAACTTTTAAATAATCAAAAAATGAAATATTTTGAAAGCAGGATAAAGAACGAGATTGCCATTCGCGATGCAGCACATTTTACGTTTAGATATGATACAATTAATGTTGGATAATAGAGGCAAAGAGGGTCGAATACAATTGGACGATATTGTCGCGCAAGCCTATGCTTTCTATTTCGCTGGCTTTGAAACTAGTTCAAGCGTGATGTTCTTTATAACATATCAAATCGTAGCTAATCCAAGTGTTCAAATTAAATTGCGACAAGAGATAGATGAGCTCTTGGACGAATCGGATGGAAACGCAACTTACGAGGCTGTTAATAAACTCAAATATTTAGATGCAGTAATAAAGGAAGCTCTCAGACTTTTTTCACAATCTGTTACAGAAAGAGTGTGTGGAAAAGCTTATAAATTGTCACCTGCATTGCCGGGTGAGAAGTCTTTCACTATAAACAAGGGCATGATTATTTGGATTCCGTTGTATGCGATTCATCATGATAAAAAATATTACGATAATCCTGAAGAATTTCGTCCAGAAAGATTTTTAAATAATAATCAGGACAATAATTATGGATCTTCATTTTATTTTTCATTTGGATTAGGATCGAGAATGTGCATTGGCAGAAGATTCAGTTTATTGATGATCAAAGTCATGCTATTTCATTTATTAGCACGATGTGAACTGAAACAGTGCGCCAAAACTCTGTCAATTAAATTTAGCGAGAAAAATTTGCTAACGAAGGATAGATTTTGGTTGAATATTCAACATAGAAATGACAAGTACAATAGAGATTAGAACTCGATAGCATTTCTAGCAAATGAGAATGGATTAAAATGGATTAGATTTTCAGAAATACAGATTCATGAATGTTAAAATAAATTCTTTTCAATCCTGAATGCATTTTTATTCATTTATAGGAATTGCGTGAAACAAATGTCTATTCTTTTCAATTTTTAATGTATTTTTATTTATTTATAGGAATGGCATGGAGTATATTTCTATGCTTTTCAATTTAAAAATAATATTATAGTATTTTGTGCGTATCGTGAATATTGCTCAGTTCAAAATTGTGAATAGCAAATGCAATTTTTCAATCCAGTTAAATTAAAAAATAAATCATTTATGTGCCTCGTGAATACGAGCACACGAGAATGAATACCAGCAAACGAGAATAGATTGAAATGAATTGAAATGGATTCAAATTTTCAGAAATATTGATTCACGAATGTTAAAATGAATGCTTTTCAATTCTGAATGCATTTTTATTCATTTATAGGAATTGCATGGAGCGTATCTGTATGCCTTTCAATCTAAAAATAATATTAGCTTTTTCTGTGCACACAAACACAATTGTGAATACTGTTCAATTCAAAATTTTGAATAGGAAATGCAGTTTTTCAATTCAATTGCATTCAATTGAATCCAATTGAATCTAATTAAATAAAAAAAATATATTCGCTATTTAAAATACGCATTCGGATAGAAAAAAATTTTAATCCATTTTAATCCATTCTCGTTTGCTGGGTTCTGCTCAATTCAATATTCTGAATAAGAAATGCAATTTTTCAATCTAATTGAATAAAAAAAGTTTTTTATTTAAAAATAAACCATAAATGCTACTTAAATTAATAATCAAAATTATAAATAGAAAATTTTTCGTTTTAATCCAACTAACTTCAAATTGTAACGTAAAAATAATTGATTCTTTTATTTCTTTTTGGTTAGAAGTAAAATGAATGCTTGATTGAACAAATCAAGTCGAATACAGCCCGAATATTATGCTGATCACACGTATGACATCGGCCAAGCGAGATTAGATTATCCGATACTTATCCAATGTTGTCTCATTGTAATATAAATTGTTTATATTTTATTATATTTGTTAAATGATAATATTTTTATTATATCTATATACTTTCGTGCACTGGTTTAGCTCTGGTTGTAATTGAAGTAGAGAATGAATAACACATTCAAGAAGTGATACAGTGGATAACATAGAAAATTCATAATTTAGATGAGGTTCAAATCCTATTAAGATGCATTTTTTAATACCATTTAAAATAGTTAATTTCAGGCATAATTATTATAAATATCTTAGGAATAAAATTTGTAATCTTTAAATATAAATGTTTTTTTTTTCCAATATTAAACTAGTGTTAGCTCAGATCCAATTCATTTCAATCCATTTTCATGGATTTAAAGTACGCATTAAAAAAATTTTAATCTATTTTAATCTATTCTCGTTTACTGGGTTACTAATTCTTAGAAGTCTAATTTCTTAAGAATATATCCTAGAATATAAATTCATAGAATTTCAACAAGAAATTATTGTATCAATCAAAAAAATATTTGTACGAGGGTGGTTTGAAAAATTCGTATCAAAGTTACAGAGATGGCAATATGGATTTATATTAAGGTTATTTTCAGTTAATAGCATCTCTTGGAAGAATCTCCGAGCTCTGTTGATCAAACATTACTTTATGAAAGGCAAATTGCCTCAGGAGACTAAAGAGAATGCTAAACATTATGATGAATTTGCACCTTCGATTAGAATAATTTATAAATGATTTCAAACATTTCGGAGTGGCCATATGATCACAAGTGATGCTGAACGTTCTGGACATCCTGTTGAGGCCATTACTCCAGAAATCATTGAAGAAATTCATGATATGATGTTGGATAATAGAAGAATGAAGATTGCTAGTGATGGGCATCTCGATTGAATGAATACATAATATTTTGCATCAACATTTAGACATGAAAAAGTTACTCGCAAGATGAGTGCCGTGATTGCTCACAGTTGACCAAAAATGAAATCGTGTAAAGTGTTCCAAAGATCGTTTGCAGTCGTATCAGCGGAATCCACAGGACTTTAGGCGTCGTTTCATCACTGTGGACGAAACATAGATACATCACTACACGCCAGAGATAAAATAACAGTCTAAACAATGGGTTACCAGCAGGGAATCTGCACCAAAGAAGACAAAGACCATTCCTTCGGCCGGGAAGGAAGGTTATGGCAACTGTCTATCGGGATTCACAAAGATCTTCGTCGACTATATGAAACAGAACAAAATTATTACAGATATATTATTCATTATTATTGGAATTCATTATTATTCATCATTATTATTGTTTGAAAATCGAGCTGCAAGAAAAACATTCACGATTGGTCTACAAAAAAGTCCTTTTCCATCACGACAATACGCCAGTTCATTTCTCTGCAGTTGTCGCCGCAAAATTGATGGAATTAAGATTCCAATTCGTTCCGCATCCCTCTTATTCTTCAGATTTGGCTTTCTCGAACTATTACTTGTTCCTCAATTTGAAGAAATGGCTAGCGGGAGATTTTATTCAAATCAGGAGGTGATTGCGGAAATGAAATGCCTATTTTGTACAGTTGAACCAATCCTATTATTCGGAAGAGATTAACAAATTAGAGCAGCATTGGACGAAATATATAAATCTAAAAGGAGACTACATTGAAAAATAAAAAAGTTTTATCCCGAAAAATTAAAAGTTTTCACGGACTTTTCAAACTACCTTCGTATATTATTTATAAATATTTTATCAAAAAATTAACTAGTAGCATTTTAAGAATAAAAACTTTCTCTTTTTACTTATTTGTTACTTATATCAAATTTATCATTGATAGCAATAGATATTTTAATATTTTTGTTACTTATTTATATGATAAATGTTATTTTAATTTTCTGTAAAGTTCTTTCTTTCTTGTTACTGAATTATTCTTCCTTATTAAGAATTACCGAATTACATCATGTAAGCACATATTGTATATGGCAGTGGCGGATTCGCAGAGGGGAGCCATAACCCCCTTAGAATTTTCTTTTTTAAAAATATAACAAAAGGTTATATATACTTTTAATATTTCTAAAATGCTTAATTACAATTTTGATATTCTAAAAATATTTTTTGAATTTTCTAAGTATAAAAAATATAGATTCTTTTTTATATTTTAAAAAGTAAATAAATGAAGTCAGTACTACTTTTATTATTCGCACTGGATGAACAGAGTTCGATATTAATGCCACCATTGTGTAGGCATAAGTTACGTGGCACCAAAGACATAGGGCGCGTTCAAGTCGATAAAGTTGTCTACTCACCAAGCAATTAAACATGTTTGGTTGGATCCAGGTAAAAACCAATTATGCTTATTCGCTCAGCAAGCATATCTAGCATGCTTTGCTTCTTGAACTCGCCCGTAGAGAATGGACTGCGCAATCCATATCTAACTAGTATTTAAATGCAGTCGACAATAATGAGAGAGAGGGACCATAGAAGATGACGGTCAATCTCTCTCTCATTCTTTTTCCCATTACACCATTGAATGAAAAGAGATAGAGATGGCCGTCTTTTATGGTCCCTTTCGCTTACTTTTATTGACCATTTTGACACACGGATTGCGCAGTTCATTCTTTACGTCTTTGCGTAACATCAATCACGCAAAATTCTCGAAGTAGGTATAAAGAGCGTGATGTCAATTAGCCGGAAGTCACCATTTTATATCCTATATCTGTCCTATATGGCAATTTCTCATCTTAACCTATTCTTTCTCTAACATTGTTTTCTTTCTAATTAATAGCAAGGACCCTTTATGGCGGAGCCAAGCATATGCATTGATGCCACTTTCTTTATACTCATTCTATATTAAGAGAAAAGTATATCGTATTTGTGATTATAATTGCATAATTAGGAGCATCATTTTATAGTTATATTGCTATAATGTTAATAATAACCTTATATGTATAGTTCTATCAACCCGTACAAAAATTGTACTATAAATTATGATAATTTCAAATATTAATGTAGTAAAATATAAAAATATGTATGATAAATAAAATAATCATTTTATGTGATAATTGCAATCATAATTATAATGAATTTAATCATTTTTTCAACATTCATTTACTATAATAAGCACTCGTTATTTGAAAGATATGTTGGCGTAGTTTCTACATATAAAAAGGCGATTCATGATACTATATTGATGATAATGTCAAAAAATATTCAAATACTGTTCACTTCATTTGGTCGACAAAAAAATGAAAATAAGAAACTGAATTTTAGTAAAACAAAGATATATAGCTTACTATGAATACACATCTTATTACAATTTATGTAATTATTTAATTATTTATATATATTTACTTAAAATTTATTTATATTCAAACACATAAATGAAAAAATGCCATATTCGATCGAAGCAAATTTTAGTGCTCAAATATTTTACTTATTTGAATTTATATACCTTCTGATTCTGCATATCGTGCGTCAAAAATTTTTTGATTCGAAAACGCATTATATGAGCAGAATAATAATATCGCTTTTATTAAATTGTATAAGCAAAATAAGATTTGAGCATTAAGATTCGTTTCGAATAATGGCATTCTTCATTGAATGAAAAATGCCATATTTAATTGTGTTTTAAGTTTTAATCTTATCTTATTTATTTCCTTTGTTTATTTCTATTCTACAAATTAATATATTTTATAATATAAAAATTATTTATAGAGAGATCTTTATAAATAAATTTGGTATTCAGGAGGAAAAAAATATTATTCATTCATAAGCTGTTGATTTTCTGGAACAATTAATCGATGCGGAATCCATAAAGAAAGATCTGAGAGAGACAATGCAAACAAGACAAATACGAATGTGTAAACATTTTTATACGTATAAAAAAAGTATTTCAAGGGTTTATGTTTAATGGTAATAATATACATATTTACAATATGTTTCAATAATAAATAAAATAAATATTTTAATGCACAATGCTTGTTTATTTATTATATTCTTCTAATATAGTTGCGCGTATATTCGAAATTTATATTGCAGTATCAATAACTCTTATTAATAAACAGTTATGAAATTAATTTCAGATTTTTATTATGCAATACTGAGGCCTTACTCATGACAAATACGGAAAATCATATGATATAATTTATAAATATGTGATAATAACATAAAGTATAGACAACATAAATTACGCTAATTGATAACTAGCGTTGATTCCTATCGCTTGTACTTTATTATTATCATATGTTTCTAAATTGTTCAATTAAAGGAATCTATAAAAAACTTATTAGTTTTTTGTTAGTTTGTAATTTTTCATATAGTATACTTATGTAATATATATTACAGTTTTTCATATATATATATGATATTTAAGAATAAGTCTTCAGATCTAAACAGTATCAAAAATATTAATATTGATTCTCAATACTATAATAATAATAATACTGTACCAAAAATCTATACTATTTATATTATCTAAAATTAAATAATATAGATTGTAGATATATATTGTAGATTTTTGGTACAGTATTATTACAGTATTGAGAATCAATATTAATATTTGTACTGAACTTGGTATTGTTTCGGTCCTATATACTCCCATGTAATCCCATACTGCCATAGTAATAGAAACAATATCGATATTTGATATGCATTTTTGCTGTTACGATCATTGTGTACAATAATCTCGTACTGTATCAAGAATCAATAATATCAAGAATCAATATATCGATATTTGATACAATGTATATACTGATTTTTGGTATTGTTACAATATTGTACATCTTGTACTGTAATAGTACTGTATTATGAATCTTGGCCAGTTGCTATCATCCTAGCATTTCTCAGATACCATATCAGTACTGGTATTCAATATCGCGTCGGTACTAAATACTGAAAATTGAACCAATACTTCGCTGGTATTTAATTCCTACTTAGGTATTTACATACTTAGGTATTTGGTAACAATAAATAGCTAAAAAATATATTTTAAAAAAATGGAAAACCAATCATTTTCAAATAGTTGTGTGTGTGTGTGTGTGTGTGTGTGTGTGTGTGTGTGTGTGTAACTACAATATATTAATAACACATTCAATTGTACTTCTAATTATAAATTTAATTGATCAAATTTACTATACGTATTATCAAAATTAAAAAGAAAATTGTAAAAGTAATTATTTGCACTAAATGTTTGGCAACACTATACACATATTGGAAAAAACAGATTTGGTTGAATTAACTGAAATTGTGGTGGATGATGAACGATCTATTTTAATTAATTTTAATTAATTTTACTAGATTTCTGGTTAAATCTATCAGAATTCTGATTGAAATAATCAATTCTCAATTTACTAGAATCTAACCTTCTATCAATTTAAATTTAACTAGAAATCTGATAAACTCAACTAGAATTCTGGATCGTTCATTTTCCATCGCAATTCCAGTTAATTCAAAATATTTTTTTTCCATGTAGCAATAATATATTTGATCACATTTACATAAATAATAATTTATTGTAACATTTTTCTTAAAAAAAAAACTATAAGAATAAGAATTATATTATAGTCAAAGCTGGTCACACATGTTTAAAAATAAAATATGTAATACTCAGATCGCAGCGAAACGAAACACGCCACGGTCGGACGATCTCTCGAGACTAAAGACAATCACTTTGTCATTATCATTTTCTAACTATGTTAATAAATACCAGCATATTATTTCGTTTCCATGTAATCTCTTCAAATATTAATAATATTAAATTGGTAGCAAAGGATGAAATTAAGAATGGTTACAGTAGGAAGTATAAGTATAACGTTGACAATGTCTCGATCACAAGCATGCGATTAGCTCAGCGTAAATGTATTAAACTATCATTCTAAATATAAATCTCGTAGATTCAAATCTTACTGACAAGCGATGCGTTTTTTAATAATTAATTGTAGTTAATAAGAATATAGGTATGCAAAACAGTAAATAATAAATTGAGATGGAAAAATAAAAAGTAATAATAACAAAAAAATTATATTTTATATTTAAAATTATATATTCGTTAAGATATATCTTCGTTAAGATATATATTTTTTTATTACGTAAAAGGAATTGTTTGGTCACAATTATTTCGTTTAAAACAATTAATAATTTGATTATATTTGTCATATGATTTCGTAATAATCATCTAACTTTGCTACCAATTTTTAAATCTTAGTAGTAATAGATGAGTCTACTTTTAATTATGTTTATTATTACAACATTTTATAATATAATTTATTATATGCAAATACGATTTATGTGTAAGATAACCATACAATGTAATTGAATGAATGCATATAATATTATGGTCATAATTAGTGTTCAGATTACTATAATTCATTATAGTCAAAATATTTATAAATTTATGGTTGTCTAAAAAATGACAATAAATTATAGTTAAATTATGGTTATTCCAATCATTTTTTTTTCTCAATATTGTTAAGAATAGTAAATCATACTTCCGGAGAAGTATTGATTCATAACCGTCGTCGAATCGAAGAGAGTAAGAATCTCTCGACTTTCGATGTCTGTGGTCGCATCGACACCATATGTTAGCGTGTAAAAGCCATTGCTCTATTCTCGCAAAAATCGACTAATAAAAAGGTAACTCGTCGACCTTCGATATAGTCTATGCTTCGCGGCGACTGGTTCTCTATCTCTTTTCCACTGCTACTAGGTCTCTCCC
Organism: Atta colombica; assembly: GCF_001594045.1. NCBI lineage: Eukaryota > Metazoa > Arthropoda > Insecta > Hymenoptera > Formicidae > Atta > Atta colombica. The sequence goes on from NW_017259302.1 coordinate 1,350,640, forward strand.
TGTCTCTCCCAGTTTTTCTTCTCTTTCTTTCTCTCATTGCACACCGCGTGTGTGTACGTGTGTTCGTCGCTCTGCCAACTTTCACGTATCATAATATATAGTGAAAGAATGTGGTTTCCCTTTCAAATTACAAAATATGCCACGAGTGTGCAGTTCAGTACACTTCCTTTTCTTTAATTTCGCCTTTTTTTTACGTTATCTCGATAAGTTTTTAAATTTTTTCAATCGTCTACTTTTGAAAGCAACATGCAATTAGTAATCGAAAGTAACAATAGATCAACTTTTAGAAGCAAATGAAAAGGAAAAAATTTTGTAACTTTGCGTTTACGTCTGTCGCTAACCTAATGTCTCTTGTATTCGTTTCTTTGACTTGAAATCTGAATTTTCTTCTTCAGTCTTTTTTTTACGCCTTCATTCAAAAGTACATCCTATTGAAACATGAGGCTCTAAAAGTTTAAACTGGAAAGGACAGTGCTTGGGACCGAAACCTTGATTGAGATATTACATTGCCACGGCGCGCGTACAATCGGTGCGCAGTTTTATTATTAAAGAAGGACTTGACCCAGATTTTATCGGTGAGAAAAAAAAGATACCTAGGCGATCCATCCTGAATGTCTGTCTGACATCTTTGTCGAGCGGCGCATTATTGCCTCTGGCGACGATTTGTATCATCTTTCATGTTATTAATTTAGACAAGAGGGATGGATTTATGTGGGTTGTGACTAACTGGGTCAGGGACATCCGCATGGGTTTACGCGTATAATGTATATTATAGTCAGGTTATTCGGATTCATATTTCCTTATGATGAAAGATATATGTATGTATATGCTTTATTTATTCCAGATAAGTAATAGTATTAACAAGACTAAATTAATAGTTTACTGTGTATGTTTAACAGTGTAAACGTGTTTTACAAATATGAGCGATTACGCGAGTTACATTATGAGCGGTAATTTGTTATACATAAACGATAAAATAACCGTGTAAAGTGTATACGGCGGATTTTAAGCGATTATTATTTTCTTTACTTCGCTTTTTTGCATCATGTAATCTTTCAGATAATTGATGAAGAAGAAAGGAGATATTCATATTAAAATTATGGAAGATTATTCTATGATTGTTGTTTGGATTTGTTGATTTAAAAAATGTTAAATGTTTTATTGATAATAAAAACGTATGTTTTTAGCGTAATTTAAGGATATTTTGCGGGCAACAGGCTCACAATTTCTTCTGAATTTTTCCACTGTAACTGTCATGGCCACCCTTTGTCTCAACCTCAGTACTTAATACTGTCTCGAACAGCCGCAAAACAACGCCACTTGTCCGGTAGGTAGAACGATTCGAAGATATGCGGGAAAGGACAGTCCCATCCTGTGACCCTTTGAATCGGTGCCTCCAGATACAGGAAGCACTCCATCTGCATTACAATTTGACAATGCAGTCAGAGTAACTTAGTGATTCAGCCCACGATTAGTTTTACAGCTTTTCTGTCGTGCAACTTTCTAATTTATAAGAATCGATATCGATTAATTCGCGAACAACAAGGAGACTTGAGATGCAAGACTAATCACTGTTAAAAACTGGTTTGGAGAACTGTTAGGCGTTGTAACATTACCATCCCACGCGTCATTTTATCTCGCTGAAGACTTCCGACTCAAACAGTCCTCACGCGCTGCCTATGTTAGAATCACGCGATAGATCTGATGGCTGTTGCGTAAAATAGTGTCTACAATTTTTTATAGAGATTTTAAGCTTTAAGTTTTAAGAAATTAATCAATCACACGCCGGTATTTATAGTTCTTAAGAACGAACTACTAACTCTCTTAATATCTTAAGAAATTAATACTTTTGATTGATTCATGACATTAAGACTGTTTTAAAACTGTTTTACTTAAGACAGTTTTAAATATAGAGAATCGACTATGAATACCTATCATAATCGATTTGTCTTCTTGCAATCAAATGTAAGTTCGAATCCAGAATAGGTGTTTTAAGCCTTAAGCCGTAAGAAATTGATCAACTACAGTCGAATAGGAGGAGAATAATTGATTGGGGTTGTGTGTCCATTTCTTATGATTTAAGGCTTAAAAATCTATTGTAGATCCGGATTGAATTCCTTACGATTTGAGGCTTAAAGCTTACTCTCTTTTAAAGTGAGTTATTACTCTATAAAGAGTGAAATGTGTCATTCCTAAGATTAAAAAATTGAGGTTTTTCAAGATTAGCTTAATTTTCATTCTGTAGAGAGAGAATTTAGAGGGTAAATTTTACTTACTCTCTTAAAATCTTATTGTAAACACCGTATTAGATATTTTTATTTTATCATAAGACGCAAAAAATCTGAAAACTCTACGATGTGAATCCGTGAATACGTTACCTGAATCGTCGCAGCTATTTCTGCCCCGAATCCATTCGTCATCGGCGCTTCGTGGGCGATGATAACGCGTCCGGTTTTCTTCACTGACTGTAACATTCAAACATATAATACATCGTATCATGCATATATGGTAATTTATTATTGGTCTCTAGCCGCCGCGGGTTTAATTCGCATGTGATTTACATCCCGTCCCACATTGCGGTACAATAATAACTTCACATGCACGGCCGATGCCATGCGCTAAACGGGCGCATTAACGACGTCGCTGATGACGGCATGAACCGTTTTGTAACAGCTATCAAATGCGGGTTTACGACGTGATCGACGTTGTAGAAATATACACCGGAACAGCCGGTGCGATCGGGACACATAGGTACATCTATGCCCCTTTTGTGCGCATATATGTGTGCATGTATGCCCGTCCTGTAAATCATTGACAAAGGTAACTAGACAGATAAGCGCGACTGAACGCTGAATACAGGTTCCTATGACATTTTCGATTCGCGCCGACCTTCCCTGCAACTTTCAGGAGTTACAATCTTTCGTTACGGATACACCCCGCAGAAAATCTACGTCTCTATATTTATCGGATTGATATTTATGGATTTCTGCATGTCTACTATTAACCTTTATTAATAGGCGTCTTACTGTCACGATAAATGTTTGAATTATTACCCCTTCCTTTAATGTTCAATCCCTTTCAAATGTCTAAGGAGAATAACATCAATTGACTTTGCGTTTACAATGCTTAGGAAATCGACAACACTAATTGCATCTCTCCCTTTTACTTATTAAGTGTGACAAGATATTAAAAGAAGGATATTTTATTATATACTTAATCTGATGTAATATATTACGTAAATAATAATATTTATTTTTTCAAGAAGCTGGGCATTTTTGTAAGATATAAAAAATTATTGTTATTAAGTAATTGTAATTGTTGCTATTATATATTCCAAAATTCATTGCTATTGAAAATCTGCACGTAATATAAATTATAGATTTTCAGAGCTGACAGTGAATTGGAACATAGCTTTAATAACGATAATTTTTAATGGCAAGTTTAATTAATAGTGGCGAACAGGAGCCTTAAAATAAAAATTCTGATTGGGACTATTTGAATTGAGTTGATGATTAATCACGCGATGATTAATAATCCAATATTTCATACTTTCGTGTTTATGAATCATTCATTTTTAACCCTTTGTTAGCTAACAATTGGGCTCATTCAATTATAAATTTTTTTGTCAAAAATGTTTACAATTTTCTTTATCTCAAAGAAAACAAGAAAATCAAGATATAATATATTTCATATGAACTGAATCATGACAAAAAATAAATTCGATCAATAATTGATCAAAATGACATCAAATTAACATTATTTTGTCTTTCTTGTTCTCCTTAGGATATTACATCTGCAAAAGATAATTCTTAAAATATATTTACAATTAGTACTTATTAATTCTTTTTTATATACGAATTATGTCATTTTCGTTCCTTGAAATTAATTAGTGCTTTTTAATTAACATAAATTAAATAAATGAGATTAAATCTTACAAATTCAGTATTAGTAACTGTGTTTGGCTTCAACTCCGAAAGGAGTTAATCAAATTTAATCGATGCGATTCTTTCAACTTCACACGAGGTTTTTCGTAGAAGCAACATATCAGAATTTTGTTCTGCGAGAGCTGCAATTTTTCTCGTTGTGAAATCGTGCGACGTTTCGCAGACAAGCATGTCGAAAAATAGACAAGACGACGAATCCGCAACTGTATCGAAATTGTGGCAAAACGGTTTTCAATTACGATCATCTCGTCATGTGTGTATGCGCGTGTACAATGTACATAATATAGCGGTGATTTGCAAGCCCGCGAGTGGATATCACGGTACGATCGAGCATATCATTAGCGACCTGTGATCGATTAACATAAATCAGCACGATTATTAGCGTCTATAGAAATCTTATCGTAATCTGATGGAGCATACGAGCGCGGGTCAGCTTTGCTTGATCACCATGACCACTTCTCATTTTACTTTAATAGAACGCGACGCGCATCTGCCTCTCTATTGTCGATGACACGCCGCCGCGTCATGGAAGATTGCGATCCTCGCGCGACGACAATGAATCCTCACGCGGTCGTGGGAAGAATTGGTTTCCGATATTTCTTTACCGATGTCTCGCGATGTTCCAACAATGCATACAAATAGTGTGAAAAAGACTTCAATTGTGTCTCTCGTATCTTGCGTGGGTGTAAACCAGACGATTTTCTACGATGTAGAAACGCGCGTTTCGGCATTCATAATCGCGACGCATTCATCACCGAGCTTCAAATTAAGAGTTCAAATCTCAGAGTTTCAAATTAAATTGAGGGAACGGAGCAAAAAATAGATTTCACGCGATCGTTCGATCTTTTGAAATGAAATTGAAATTTGGTTAACCATGGAGGACGCCCACGAGATCGTCACAACGATAACGGAAAGAACATAAGCGAGAAAGATACGTCGGACTTCTCGCCTTAAGCGGAATCATCGAATCGATCTTGTTCTTTCTTAAGGAAATGGCCGTTATTGCCCACCTTGCACACAAGTTCCGCGTCCCAAGGTAGAATGGAGACGAGGTCTATCACTTCGCAGGATACACCGAGTTTTTCCTGGACTAGGTCGGCCACCTCCAGCAATATGTGCACCTGAGTGCCCCAGCCAATGAGTGTCACGGCATCACCTATGCGACAAAAAACCAAAGATGTATTCGTGTGTACATACGCGAATACATACGGTTGTAATCATGGATGAAAGCGTGCATTTCTTCTCGTCTGTATCCTGTTTCAGGACCGGTTACATCAAGCGAGATCATCAACGATATAATGGAAGGACGCGATCGCACTTGGTAAATTATATTCGCTTCTCGCGTTCGAAAATGCGAATAGTTATCTTCTATGACTTCAAATAACACCTTCTGAAGTGTTATTTTTTTGTTCGACGGCGCTCTTTACATTATTCACCGCATTTCGCGGTGAATAATGTAAAGAGTGATGCTGATATGCTCTAAACATTTCTCCGAAGAATGATTTTACACAACCGCAAATTTATTCATAGTGTATTTATTCATAGTGTATAATCATTTCCGCGTAATCTGAAGATGCAAAGAGAACTTCTAATAATACTTATTAATTATAAATACGTTGCATCAAAGACAAGAACTCGCAGATAGAAACGTTTTAATCAATGTCATTAAAATTTGATTGATAAAATACTATTAATTATCATTTTATTATTAGTATCGAAAGATCAAGAAAAAGGAAAAAAATATTATTTATGAAATTATATAAATAGTAATATAATGTATAGAATTTATTTCTTAAATACAAATATATGTTCTTGTATATAGAAATACAAAGATACATACGAGTTAGATTCCATCATAAATTAAAAATTGTACTAGCACTAGAGAACAAAATGGTGTATTAATTATAAAAGATCCTATTTTAAAATAAAAATAAGTTTAAAATATTTTCCTGATTCATTTTCCACATTCCTTTATTTTATATAATTTTTGTTTCAAAAACTTGCATTATGTATAAACTACATATTTGAAAAGAATTTTAGATTATCGATATAATATTAAAATAATATAATATCAAATAGTGTCAAATAACTCATAATTGAAACATATATGAGTCCTTGGTAATCCTGGGACTTTTCCTAATTTTTAAACAGTAACGATTTGAAATAATTTTATATTTTACAATCTTGTTTTTACAATTTTGATCTTGAAAAATTTAAAAATATGGAACTAACATAATAACAAAAACTGTAGTAGCTGATCCCAAAGAATTCATGTTTCTTTAGCGTTAAAAAATATTCTTGATATGGATTAAATAGACATTTCAAAACTCACCGCTTCTTACAATTTCAGCCTTGCCGATTGCAATCTTATAATGTGCAACGGGTACTTCATCGACTGCTATGCGATACAGAATTTTAGGCTCGAATATAATACAGGGATCCGGCTCGTCGATGCAGCTCAACAAGAGACCCTTTGCGTGCATCGCTCCGCGAGGGACGACGATCTAAAATAAAAAAGAAGGAAGCTCATTAAAAAACGTATATAACGATGTATTTGGGCGAGGCGAGAACACGAGAATCGAGTACCCTTGCGATCCGATAATCATCGACTCCTTAACACATGTCTCAAAACAAGCGTGAAATTGATCGGCTCTGAGTAGCATCGCCGATGATATTATGTCGCATCGCTCCTTTAATAATCGCGATGTACGATAGTGGCGGCTACGTGCATTAGTGTGCGAGTAAAAACTTTCTTCATGCATACGTAAATCGTATACGCTGTACAATATTCATGGAATTTGTTGAGGAAAGTTGTAAACTCACAGTTCTACGGCTGGCGCGAGACATAGCGAGGGTTATACTCGAAGAATGTTCCTGATGATGGAAATTTAATAGCAAAAACTCGTCTCGTTACCAAATCACACGATCAAGAAAATGAATCAATTTTTGAGAAAATAAAATCCAACGTCTCAATCGTCATGTAGCAGTTCATCGAGGCAAATCATAAAAGTTATATGAGGAAAGTTATCAAGAAAATGTTATGACTTTGTTATTAAAAATGACAAATAAAATCATCATGATATTCTTCAAATATGATTTCTGTGTTCTACTTAAGTAGTAGTACAGATCTTGTTCAACATTATGGCAATGATCAACTTGTCAGGCATTTTGTACAAACAGTGAGGCGTGGCCTTTTATGATCTTATTATGAAATCGTCTATCTCGATAAGGAACTTGTCTCGACTATTAACAGAGAAATATCTTAGTCTTAAGACACAGTTGAGGAAACAAGCGGTTCTCGTGTTACGCCCAAAAATAAACAACCGCCATGAATAAACAAAAAACGCATTTCTACTAGCCTTCAAACCGGGACTGTGTGCAAAGTAGGCTTCCGGGCTTTGAGAGTGATAAAGACCACCATGGCCGACGGCTCCACAAGGTGCACGAATCGTAAGCTTGCCGCAGTCAAATAGATTGCCGCTTCGATACCTCATTTTTGCCGCTTCGTTTACCAACTGTAGAAGAAACGTACGCACAGTTAACAGTCGAAGATCCTTATACTCTGTTTAATAATTTGCATTACGAACGGAATACACATTCTGCATTATTTTATACAATCCATTCGCGAAATAGTTGAAAAAACTTTTCAAACTATAAAAAAAAAGTTTTCGCGCTCTCTGCATTTTTTAAGCGAAGATTTCTTTGTTATACTTTTATTTGCACCTTCTTATTATTTAAATTTTCTTAAAACTTTAGATTTCTTTTACCCTAGACGTGTTACAAAATAATAATTATCTGTTATATTAATACTATATGTGCTGTGAATAATGCGACACCTGATCAAAAGCGGGAAATATGTAATCGGCAAATTGTATCTCGGCAATCGCTGATATTCCCGCGTTGGCTAAACCAATTCCGAAACCGGCGATTCCTTGTTCGCAGAGAGGTGTGTTGAAGACACGATTGGCACCGAAACGATTCTTCAAGTCCATTGTGCAGCGAAAGACACCTCCAAATGCCACATCCTCGCCAAACACAACTGAAATTTTAAAAGTAACTATAAACAACTAAGTAATGTTTTCCATTTTTTCCAAAAAATGTAATTATTCTTATTTTAAAGATTTTAACAAAAAGAAAGAGATTCAGCTTTTCTTAGAAAAATTAAATTCTATTAATTTTTATAGACGATTAAATAATTTTCTCTACAACAGTTTAATATTTTTTAATTTTTCGAAATTGAAAAATTGAGAATGAATATTATTAAATACATATTTAGATAGAGAAAATATTTTAATGTATTATATTCGCGTACAGCTGTATTTCGAATTAAAAAAGAGTACAAATACAACAAAATCCTTACCTGAACGTGGATTGTTTTCCAATGTAATATTAAGCCCATGATTTATAGCTTGATACATATTCAGTTTTTGAGTCTCACCTAAAAGCACAACTTTCATGTAATCACATGAATAATGTATAATCAGGGTTGTGTGAAAGATTTTCAGGGCCTTGCCCATATAGCACACTTTATCCTAAAGATGTTCTTTCTTAAAACATTAGGATATTCTGAAGATGATTCTTCAGAACATTCCCTGGATATCTGTGCATGGGTGGTGTAAGGGTAAGGACGGATGCTTTTATCTGTTCATGAATTTAATGTATGTATAGTCAGCAACAGCAAAAGATTGTAACACATTTTTTTCAATGAGTTTCGGAACACTTATCGAGGGATTGGTTATTATTTATGGATCCATAAGTAAGAACCAATCGTTCAATGAATAGATTGCATTTTGAAACCCATTTAAAAAAAATGTTGTAACCTTTTAGTTGCTGACTGTATACATACATCCTTCATAAATGAATGGTTATTTTCTCAGAACGAATATATATACATGTATTGTTCGTAGTTTTAATGAATTAAAAAATAACAAAACAATGAAATAAAGAAAAAAGAATTATTTATCAAATTTATCATAGCTGTCTATTTCCTCATAATTCACTGTACAAGAATTTGAATAATGTATCCAAATAATAATAATTGCTTAACAAGTTTTAAAGCAACTATTGTCAGATTGCACATATTATCATATCATAAGGAAATTATATATATATATATATGTATAGATATGAAAATTGTTTAAATTATTAACATGATTACATATGTACATACATTTATTGTATAACAATGAAGATTAAATTTAAATTGTTTATGAATTATAAATATAAATTGGATAAAAATTAATTTGGATAGAAGTAATAAAAATGATATCTTATTGTTAACCAAAATTTCGGGGTCATTAGGAGCCTTGATGCGGCGGTATGTCTTCTAATCTTTTATATGATCCTATGCATAATTAATAATTTCGGGAATAATAAATTTGGGGATAAATCTTCTAAAATAATTGAACTAAAAAACAATTTCTTGAGGATTTTGTAGGAAGTTTGAAAATCTTTATAAGAACCACTAAATATCATATAACAAGAACTTGAATCATTTTTGTTATGATCTGTTATGTCTTGAATACATATGATATTATTTTATTTAAACAGAATAAAATAATAATGTAATGACTCTTATTATAACAAATATGTAAAAAAAAAACATTAATTTGGTAATTTATCGTCACATTATATCCATTCGTTTTTTAATTTAATTTTGACGTAATATATCCTTGCGATGCATGAATTAAAAAAAGACGATCATCTTCAATAGAGATGAATATTTTAGATCGAATATTTGAATTTTCGTAGAATGTGCCCAAGATTTAAATTTATTTTGTTTTTTATTTTGAAATATATAAATGATCATTTTATTTAAGAGAGAACGAGAAAGAGAAGGGAAAAAAGGAGCAAGAGAAGATAAGAGAGAGTAAGAGAGAATCTATTAAATTGAATATGCGTTTTTTAGTTCTCTCTCTCTCTCTCTCTCTCTCTCTCTCTCTCTCTCTCTCTCTCCCTCTCTCTGTTAACATCCTACACAGCATGGGGAGTTCCCCGCGCCGAGAGCTCATAAAATTTTTGTAGTTTCATTTAAGCTTCAAAAAGTCCTCAGGAACTCGCTTTTAAGAGAGCTTTCCCTGAGAACTTCATTTTGTAGAGAGATTTTTTAAACTTCTCGAGAGCTCAGCAAAATGAACTCTCTTCCAGTTGACATAAATTGAAAGTAATATAACGTTAGGGTTAAAATTTCGTATTCTACAGTATAAATGTAATGAAACACATGGTGTTATATAACAGTTATATTGTGGAATGCGAAATGATAACATTGACGAGATACTATTAAAGATCTAGGCAAATTTTTATAACTTCAATGAGGCTCCGAGGGAATAATTGAAGAGCGATGATATTATCGACAATTAATAAAAATTTACAATTATTAACATAAATATTTCGATAATTTATTATTCATGATTTTTTATTATATAAAAAAATGCTGCATAAATAAGTATGCTTTTAATGCTATAATATCTTATATATTGTCGAAAAATTACAATTTTTTCTTTGCACCACCATCTCTATTGGTAATCAAACTCGGATGGTAACATTAAAATCAGTTTAAAAAAAATTGAGTATTATTAAGTTTTAAACATATATATATACATGTCTACAAAACTAATAAATCATGAAATTAGTACAAAATTTGATTCAACTCTCAGCTCAGTCGACACAAATTGTAAGTAATATATAACATCAATCACCGACCACTGATAACATATTATCAGTTTTTTACTTAAAAAATTAATCACTTAAAAATTTAAATAATCACACGAACTTTCGCAAACGTCGACTGTCTTTAATATAGTATCTCATCAGTCGATGATTGATGTTATATGTTGCTTGCAATTTGTGTCGAATGAACTGAGAGTTGAGTTGAATTTTGTAAGCTCCCTGCAAGCAATATGAACTCCCTAGGAATTCGTTTTGTCAAATTTTATAAGCTCCTCGAGAGCTCAGCAAAATGAACTCACTGGGAACTTAATCGGAGCTTCGTGCTTTGTGAGATTGATATACTTGATTAGAATACGAATGGCACAGTTCATGCTCTACAGTCTATGTCTTTGCATTCTGCATATTAAACTCATTGCGCATGCGTATATACGTATAAATATGTAACTGCCTGAATTAATTGGTTGACAAGTATATACAAAGAAGATATCGATCGATATATCGAATCTTTTATCAGCTGATTTTTATATGGTACACCATACTGTTGATTTCTTACATCTTAACAGAACTTTGCACAAAAAATTTTTTGAAAAAATAATAACATGTTCAGGTGCGTGCAGTGTGGTATAATCGATTACTTACCGGCGACGATCTGTTTTTCACACGGGAAATACTTAAAATGCGTCCCTCTTGCATGGTTTTTTGGGTCGGCGGAAAACTCACTATTATTCAAAAGAAGTTTCCTTCCAGCGTGTCGCAGTCTCGTGCTCAACTTGCTGAGCATCATCATTACTTTATTTATCTCTTTTTCTCCCTCCTTTCGTTTTGGTTCGTTCGGACAACAAACCGTTCGATAGGAGGTAGCGAATGAGTATCTTATCTCTAGTTTGCACACAATGCCGATATTTCGCGGAGGTTCTCCCGATTAACCTTACGTAGAATTTCGAAACAGTTTTCAGTCGAGGTCGAAACTCAAGCGAGAGTGCGCGCGTGCGCGCGTGCGCGCGTGCTCGAACAATTGACGCGATGCCGATCGTCGTTGCGCGTCGATCATACAGGCACGAATAGAAACTGGTTATTTCTTACCGATGTATGACGACGAAGCATCGAGAACGCAAGCATGACTCGACTAAAAAGGGGATAGAATTCCGAGGAGTGGGAGCGGAACTGCGATAAGACGCTGACGTTAGTAATATGCTTATTGTTTAGTGTGCTCGGTGTGTTTGATTTTGTTTTCAATTATTAGATCTCTAGCGTTGTGAGTGATGCTTGACGTCAATCACATATTATATATACGAAGATATGAGAAAGAAGAATATTTCAAAATCACATCATCATCATTTAAACGCGTTATAAAAAACATGGTGTCTCAAAATAATTTGTTATTATCGCGCTTCGCTTTCATTTTTATCGTTGATACAATAGTGGATTTCAGTATCTGGATAATTGATAAGGAAGGTATTCATATTAATAATATTAATCAAATAAATAGAATTAAGTACATTTAATTCATTATTTTTCATTTAATCTTCGCTCAATTTATGTTTTATGCAACTCGTATGTCACGAAATTGGAATGTTTTTTTATATCTTCAGTCGATCTTATTTTATTTTATTGATTAACGGTTATAAAGAAAATTCTTAAATGTGCGTGTTTCAACAGCAGAGCTATTTTACCGACTGTAGATATAAATTATGTAAATTAAATTTTAAGGAGAACCCACTTGAATCGATGGAATGACGTGAGAGCAGACTGCAGTCTGGATACACGGATGCAATCCTCGGCGGGATCATCAACTTGAGAAGGAACGGGGGATAAGGGATGCGTGGTGCGCGCTTTGTCGGCCATTACGGATTCGTTAGGATTCGTTCTCGTAGACGCGTCGTTCAACTTCGGAGTTACGATTTTCGTAAATCTATATCTCGAACAAAGGAATCGAAGCTATTATTGAAATCGATTGAATCAAGAATCCAGAGTTCGTCAGACATGGACGTAAATAGATCCAGCAACGGTGATTACAAGTATGAGAGAGATGATGCCGATGAAAAACCCAGGTCGCTCGATGAGTCTGAGAAGGATCATCAGGCCGACAAGGCCGGCGAGTATATGAACGAGCTCTTGCAAGAAAAGATCGAATTAGACGGACAAAAATGGCCCAACGCCATCCGATTGTTGGACCAAGGTGAGTTGAAAGAAATAATTTTTAAGTAAATATATTCTCTAATAGATGATCTTGTAGAAGAGTCATTCCATCATTCATGATGAGAAACCGGAATATCCATAATTTTCACTTGCAATAAAATTAGATTAAGTATGTGATACTCGAATCAACGATATTTTAAGATTCAACAAAATTTAGTTTTGAAGATAATGTATTTGTTTGAATTTTTTGGGACATAATTTATATTGAATATATTACTTCAAAAATCTTCAGTCTCTTTGGCATTGTCTGGTTATTGAAGTATTTGTTATCTTTATTAATTAATTTTATGTCTGGTATTAAAAAGAATAAGTAATGTTGGTAGATATTATTTTGTAGTCTATTATTATCATTAATTTGGAAAAGAAAAAAATATAAAAAGGAGGAATAAATCCTTTATGAAAAGGGAATATAATTGTAATAGATTGCATATTTTTCTTATAGACATTTTGTATATATCTGTTGCATGATAAAAAATTAAATATAAATCAAAATAAAAGATTAAATAATAGAATAATGATAATAAATTTAATAAAAAACAAATAAGTAATTTATATAACCTTGATCATGAAGTATAAAGAATTCTTTAATTTATCATATTTTCTTGTAGAAGATAGTAATAGAGACAGATAGGAACTAATAAAATATTAAAATTGTTATAAGAATAAATATTTTTTAATAAAATTTTTTATTTATTTTTGTTAAATATAAAACGTTTACAATATGAAGATTTATACTTATGGTCAAAGCTGTAGTAAAAATATATTGAATTAAAATATAATAAATAAATTATGTAACTTTGTTATGAAAAAATTACATGTTTTGTAGAAATTCAAAAAACAGAAACTTTGCGAAGACCAATGAGAGAATCAAAATATGTGGATATCTATCGTGAAAAGCATGTTCGTGTATCTGTCAAAGTACTAGTACCCATCCGTGAACATCCTAAAGTAAGTACCTCTATCTACAGTAATCTAAACAGATTGAAATGAATTAGGTTTATATAATTTTCTGTCTTAGTTTAATTTTGTTGGAAAATTGCTTGGGCCGAAAGGCAATTCTATGAAACGCTTGCAAGAAGAGACAATGTGCAAAATGGCAGTGTTAGGCAGAGGATCTATGAAAGATAAACAAAAAGTTAGTAACAAAGGAAGACTTATTTTTTTTTACTCTTTATTTTCGAAAAAGAAATTGATTTATATTTTTATGATGGATCTTTTAATCTCAGGAAGAAGAACTTCGTGCTTCCATGAATTTGAAATATGCGCATCTTGCTGATGATCTGCATGTGGAGATTACAGCTATTGCCCCACCGGCGGAAGCTTACGCTCGCATTGCTTTCGCGCTCGCCGAAGTGCGGAAATATTTAATTCCTGATAACAATGACAATATACGTCAAGAACAAATGCGTGAAATGGAAATGGGCATATCTGATGATACTGTCTCAAATGATCGCAGACCTTCGATGAGAGGACCTTCGAATCTTGATGGTAATATACCGAGGCCTGCTGCAAGACAAGGACCTAGACAGTCTAGAGGTTGGTTATTTATTGTAAAAATTGTACAATACGTAAAAATATTGAACATATAAAATTAAGGACGTTCTCCGACTGCTCAATCTAATGAGTTGTGTTCAATCTAATGAGCACATTAGTGCTCACCATTATGAAAATTTTTATGAAAATTTATTTCATTTTTATATAGTATAAGATATTTCATAAGTGTTAATGTGTTTATATAAGTTTTTTTTATACAATATAAAATGCCTTCCATCTTCGCTACTGCTACCGGTCGAAAAAATAGCAACTTACTGTGTTACTTAATGACGAATATCGGTCAAATTCAGACAAATTTCATATTATTCCTTATGATATCAAGTTTTTATATCATTGTCTCAAAAAATTGTTATAAAACTTTTTTACAGTGAATTAAAAGATCATTTTCGAATAAGCTTTAGTTAGTGATCTTCTGTGTGTGTGTGTGTGTGCGTGTGTGTGTGTGTGTGTGTGTGCGTGTGCGTGTGCGTGTGTGTGTGCGTGCGTGCGTGTGTGTGTGCGTGTGCGTGCGCGCGTGTGTGTGTGTGTTTTTAAACGCTTCAACTTTGAAGGAATATTTCGATTTTTAATCCTGTTCCGGATATTGAGTTTTAAAGTACATATGTTCAGAATATTTATTCTGTAAGTTTCAGAAAATCTAAAGAAAATGGATGATTTTTTCGAAGAATGTCCTTAAGAATCTATGTATCTCTTGTATCTATGTAACATTGATTATTTTGAGCTCGTGTTTAATAGATATGATGCAATTAATATATTTAAATTTTATAATAAGATATGCATATGCATATTGTATGTATGTATATATAAAATACACATGAATTTTATATATGTGTACATACAATACATATATAATTATAATTAGATATATAAATTATACTACTTTTTATTTAGCTATGTTTCCTCCACCTGTGAATCGTGGGCCACATGCTCGTGGACCTGCACCATCTAAATCAAAAGTATTCTCCATTTTGGATCGTGCGAGGGCTGCTATGGATCAAGGTTACAAGTAAGTTTAAATTTTACGCATAATGTCTCAGGTAGCAAAATTGTTTCATTAAAATATAAATTAAATATTATATTGAATATTCTAATCTTTTCTAGTAGTTATGATAGTCAGACTCCTGCAACAAATCGTGCTGGATCACACGATTTTGATTATCACGGATCATCAGGTGGAAACAATCGATATGGTGATCGTTATACTTCAAATGCTGGGTATGTATTATAATGTTTATTTACAATGATAAGAATAAGAGAGAATAATGTAAAGTTTGAGAAATAAGATTCTCTAATATACACAAAAATTTTAACGTACATAATATGAATAATATATAAATATAAATTATATAATAAAGAGAACTTTTTTTACAGACAGATATGTATTTCTTTATGAAATGCATTTTACATATGATTCGTTTTTATATTACGTAATTATTTATTATGTAATAATTTAGATCTAATAGATGGAAATATTTTTTTTCAAGATACACGACTTACGAATACGATGATGAGTCTGCTCCACATTCTTCACGTGATTATTACGAATCTTCTGACTATTCAGGTAAATTATTATATTTATATATTTGCTTGATCATATTAAATTTAAAAAATTCACTTTTAAGGATATACTTGTGATTTTGATTTAACTCCTTGAGTGTCAATGATGGAAAAATCCGTCAAATTAAAACTAACTAAAAGTGCTTCATGACGGAAAAATCCGTATATTTCATAATGCCAATAAATCACTTTTGCAATGCAGCAATTGAACTGATAATACATACTTTAATGTTTTTGAGCCCGTTGAATATTAATTTGAAATAAAAATTCCAAAATTCAAAATGGCTGACCCAAAATGGCAGATCGCAGGTTCGAAAATTTTGATAATTTTCGACTTCTATGAATTTTTTTATTTGACGAATTCCATAAAAATTTGTAAAGGATTTGTTAAGGATTTTTGAGGCTGATTATAAATTTGATATCAGATTTTAAAAATTGAAGATTGCGAATTCAATATGGCGGATAATAATTTAAAAAATTTTTCCAAGTTTCATAAAAAATTTCAAAATTTAACGTTAAGTTTACAATCAGCGACCTTAAAAACTGATTCCAAAGTTTTTTAAGGAATTTGTCACATAAAAAAATTCGTGTATAGATAGCGAAAAAGATTGAAATTTTCAAATATTGGGTCGATAATTTTGAATTTTAAAATTCTTATTTTAAATTCCTGATCAGCACTACAAAAAATCCCAGGAAAAGTGTCTTACTGCAAATTTTTAAGTTTATGTCATTGATAACATTCTTATATAACACATAAGCGTTTTTCTTGCCTGACACTCAAGGGATAATGAAAAAATTTTTCCCTATTAGAAATGTTACATATTTATTTTAGTATTTGTTTTAATTCTTTTATAAATTTATTACTTATTACTTGTAATTTTTTATTTATTACGTGTGAATTCTTCTAACTTTGTAAAATAATATAAATCCTTTATTATGCTTACGCAGGGTTTATTGTTACATACTAATTTTATTATATAAATTTTGCAATATAAATATACACAAATAAATATTCGAGAAATTCTTAACATTTATAATTATTTTAAGTTCTGAAATTATTACGATTATTTTAAAAATATAATTAATTATGAAGCTTATAATGTTTATGAAGTTTATAATGTGCTTAAAACAGAACTATTGAAAGATTTTATAGGAATGCATTAAAATTGTTATTTATGCATAATAATTTTGAATTATGAATTTACAAATTTAATTTTCTATATGTCATAAAAGAAATTATTTTAGATTAATAATTGTATTATAAATATTTTTGCCCGATTATTTTGTTAAATCCCTAATAATTATACAAATAAATCTTAGTCTTAACTAAATAATATCTTTATATGATTTGATAACGATTAATAATATTTGAGAAAGTTTTACTAAAATTTTTTATGAAAATTAATTTTAATATGATTTTTAACACAATCTTTTATTAAGAGGGAATGATCAAATTATCGATATTATAATCATAAAAATCTTCGAATTGATTAAACGGAATAAAAAATTCTTTTACAGGATTAAAGTAGACGCAAAATTAGAAGGTGGTGCAGTGAATTTTACTAAAATAAAAAACTTAATTTCAATTTCAATTGATAATTTGGTCACGCCAATGTTTGGTCCTAATTTTGCATTCCCTTAAATCGGATTACGCGCACATAAGAGAACTGCATTTATATATAATATATATATAAGGTATCCCGCGATACTTTTCCGATCTCACTCATGAGAAGATAGATGGGAACATCCCATAGCATTTACCGTTTACTAATGAGAGCAACGCTGAGAGAAACGCTCCGGCCACTCGAAGTGTAGCCCATCCTAGTTTATCAAGTATTGGCTGCCGGTAGCGATGGAGAAGCAAGAGGGAAAGTGCGAGACGTGTGAGCGGCACCCGGCATCGCCGCTCACACATCTCGCCATTTCAAATCATCGTACTCTCATTAGTACAATTATTATACAAAAAATTAATATCTCGATTATTATTGCAAATATCGCTCAATTGTATGGGACTTGATCTCGATTCTACTTTCCTATGAGTGGTGGGAGAAGTTTCGCGGAACATTCTATATATTTAACGTAAAAGCATATAATATATAATAATTCACATTTCCCAAATTTATGAATCCTGCAATTTCAATTGAAGCATCATGGGTGTAACTTAAATTCGCTGTAATAACGAAATTTAAACCCTGCCGTAAACTATAACAAATATGCATGACTATAATAAATAAGCATTGATGTCGCATGATGACATATAGCTATCTTTGAGAATTTGAATAACTCGCTATACTAAGGAATTACTGTCGTGTTCTGCCTAAATAATTAAAGCGCATCAATCCATGTAATTCGCAGACGAGTCGTCGAGCCGCGCTTGGAAATCTTACAAGACTACAACGACGTCAGGCGCAGCCTCGCGTTACCGCACTACCCCATATACACGACCTTCCAAGTAAACACCTACGAAAAAAATAAACCATTATAAATTTTCTTTTATTTTAATTATCCATACTCCTCTAAATGTTTTTTTTCCTGACATTATTATTTCATAGCATTGTTAATCCATTGGCGGCTAATCTTCCTTATGCACGGCGGCCTATAATACCCAATATGCAGAAACCGATAAACGAAAGAAATCGTCCTTAATTGATCGGCGAACGAAGATTAATACGGTAATGATACGCAAATATTGCTCCATTAAATTCGTAACAGATAACATTAACAGAAATTGTCTATTCTAAGGAAGATTTAGTCTCGTTTAATTTCTTTTCTTATAACAAGCTAATAGATCTTTAACAAAATAAAAGACTAAATTATTTCTCGCTCTATTCGTATCATTTTCTGTTATAAACGCTATATTTGAATTTTCTTTTATCTTTTTTTTTATAATTTATTCAATAATTTTCAGATTATTTTTCGCGGCCACTGGATAAACAAGAATGTATAAACTTAACCTATAATTAAACCTATAATTAAAATATACCCAATATGGAATTTACACATCAGCCAAAATTAAATATTTTCAATTAAGAACGCGATATAAATAATTCTTTTGAAAATTCTATCTTCATAGTATAATTTAATTCAATGTACCTAATTTTTTACAAAACATTAATTTCATTCCTTCAGTCCTTTTCCTAAAATTTTCAACTGCAGATGGATTTAATTATTGACATGAAGTAAAGGACCAAGAAGATTTATGGGATAATTTAAAATAAAATATTCAAAGTAAAAAACTTTGAATAAGTGATTAATACTGCATAAAGTGAAAGATGAATTTTGAATTTTATAATCATCATACTTAATATTACATATATAAGTTAGTTTGAATTAGAGGCTTAACGATAAATCTAATTATTTTTTTTTGTACTTAATGTCTTTTATAATTCGAAAATAAGTTAAACGAGACATTAAAATCTAATGTTTAATCTTGACGTGACTTCCCATCAAATTATGTATAAATATTAATTCTAATTGTTCGAATAAGATTGATGTTTGGATGTATTAAGATATTTTAAATATGAAAATATTGTATTGTAAATAAAACAAATTTAAAACAATTTGAATTATATACAATGCAAATTTAATGTTAAAATCATAAACTGATATACAGATAAATTGGTTTTTATTATAATATGACGTTACTCTTGCACAGCCTCTATTCATTAAATTTATAAAATGCATAATACGTAGACTTACAAAAAAATATTAATCTGTATCATCTAATATGTAGAACAATGCAAAATTATGCTAAACTATATGTTATATATAAATCCATTAATTTCCAATATATGAATATTTAAAAATATGTAGACTGTAATTCATAAACCTATCATTAAAATAATATGTAACATGTAATCTTCAAAAATTGAAATAAATATGAAATAATAATATCAAATTATTTGTTTTGAGAGATACCAAAATAAATTTCCCAACCAATGATGAAGCTAAGAGTCTAATAATTCTTAATAAAAATATTTGTGCGTGTATATAATATAATTTTACTCCCATATTTACAATGAATATTGTAAATTCTTAAAATCATATTTTTTTTATAAATAATTATCAAGATATTTTTATAAATATTCGTTTTAAATGCTTTTAATATAATAATGTATCATTGAAAAAAATTTATAAAAGATGCAAAATATAATTTTGATTAAATGTATAAATTAAATTAATAAAATATGTACACGAAATATATTTTTTACCAAATAACTAAATTTTTACGAATATATATGTATAGTACGCGAAATAAAGTTAATAAATATTTGACAAAAGGGAGTTTTAAAACATTTTTATAGAAATGTCATTAAAAATCATTTCTAATTCAATTTCTATTTTATTCTAACATTATTATTCATGTATTTCACGTAGGTGGGTAAAAGATGAAGATCTTTGATCACGAAGATCGTGTGGGAATAACTTTTATCATGATGGACTTCGAAGTGCCACGAGTATACTAAGTATAACGTGTGAGTATATATTTATATTTTATTTATAATTCCTTGCTATAAATATAAAAGTCAGACATAAAAGTCTGACTTTAATATTTCTTTTCTTCTGCTTATATAAATAGATAATATCAATTTCTAATATTATTATTAGGAAAAAATAGCATAATGATTCGCATTATTTGTACGAAAATGAAATATTATATTGATACTTATACATATCCGAATTATTTTTATGAATGTATTTTTATGAATGTGTATTTATAGAAATATTAGCTAATAAAGATATGGTTTTTTTATGATCAAAGAAATGTAAGTATAATTAAAATGGCGACTATTATTTTATATCTAATACTTCGGTACATTTTTTCAGAATATCTGTATCTGTACTTAGATACAGAAAATAAAGTACCTTGCACAAACACTTGCTATGATGTGCTAGTTAACGTTTATTAAAAAAAAAAAAAAAAAAAAATTTAGAAAAGATTTAATTGTAAGAAGATATCATTATTTCACATATATTTCACATTTTTTTTGTTTATACTTTAATCTGTCACAAAATTTATTCTTTTTAATATAGCGATTATATTATATCATAAAGGTTCCACAAAACTGAAAATCAAAGAAAAATGTCAGGGAAATCGAAAATAGTCAGGAAAAATTCAGAGAATTTTGTAAAATTTTTGGAAATTTAAAATTCTCGGCTTTAAAGAAGATTTAATATGCATTATATTTACGCAGTTTTGGAATACTATTCAATTCAATAAGTAAATGCAAACTCTGTTAAGAATATTAATAATAACAATATAATTTACATTGCTATGTTAAATTGCTCTCTCCCTCTCTCAACAAAATATTTGATGATTTTTAAATCAAGACGAAAATACAAAAAAATTTCAAAAGTATTTATTAAAAGCATATTATTAAAAGCATTAGGGAAAATAATGAAATTTTATTTGGAAATCAAGGAAAAATTACGAAATTTTAGGATAAAGAATTTATGATAATTCTATGGCAGCCAAAAATTATAAAACTGATGGTAATTCTTGTGCCATCATAATAACAGATAGACATTTTATATAACAGGTAGTTATTTCATCACGAGGGATTGCTTAGAAACAATATTCTTATTTATTTATCACACACCAATATACAAAAATGAACTGTATAATCAATATCAGAATATAATATACTACGAAATTCAAATATATTTAATAAAGATATATCTGAGTATCTTACAAGATTAGAATGATGCTTCAACTTGAAACAAAAATCATCTACAACGTTCTTTGCAGTTGGCACAGAAATTCTGGTAGAAAAACGTATTTCTACAGCCGTCCTAGGGGTTATAAATAAGTATTAATTTACGGGATTCCTTAGCTTCTAACAAGTCGCATCTAAGTAGTTGTGAGTGAAAATAAGGTGCCGAGTTTTTCTTTTCCCTAACTTTTTCCTAACTAATCCCTCTGCATATGAACCGAAAGCCGTAAAAGATGCTTTGTTCGTTATATTCGTTCGCTTAAAATGCAACCGAGGGTCGCGTTGAAGCGTCCACGCATCTTGTACCTGTTGAAACGCATACTGCTGATTTTCGCCGCACTCTTTGCATAATAATTACATCTCTCTCTCATTTACTTATCGTGTTACTTATCGTGTTACTTATGCCTCATTTTATTTAGAACAATGTCACAATACCAAATTGTTTCTAACGTGCATTGATGTTTCGATACATCAGACGATGATCAGCAGAGCGATCTTTAATTTATACTCGCTAACACAAAATTTTTTCCTGTCGTGTGATCAAATTGTTAAGGTAAGAAAGCGTGATAAAGGTCATACTGCTGATCACTCACAACAGATGTCTTCTGAATTAATAACGTGCTATATTATTAATGAAGAATGCGTTATTTGCAAAATATGGCGTATAAACGTGAAATTATGTAGGAAGTACGGAATATATCGGAGCGCCAGATTTAAATATTGGAATGCGTTTTAACATTTACAAAATTGTCTTACGCTTTATAGTGCAGAGGCGACTCCACTGTAAGCTACAAGAAGTTACATATGAGAAGTCCATATGAGTGCTCGAGAAAAATTCGCTTATGCGAGAAATCTGCGTAAGGTATCCATAATCTCGTGTAAATGGTAAGAATGCGCATGTAAAGGAGTGAGTTTTCTCGAGAGTCTCGTTCTTGGTATAAAGAATGTCACATTGGATCTTGGCAATACAGTAGTATAAGTTTTTTTTTATCTAAAAACTTTGCCAGTCTAAGAGCCGCCTCTAACACCATGAGAAGACGCGAGTCTTCGTAGCATGGTTCAATTCTACGGCAACGAGCCGGTCACGCTGTACGATCACCTCGCTAATACTTCATTTCTATGAAAAAACATGGAATGTATAGTGTATTTTTTTATCGGTTTACACCTTAGTTAATGTGTACGATTATATCACAAGAAAGATTCAAATATTCTGTACATAATCCGCTACGATACGAAGCACCCCGGTGTCAAGGTTGCTTCTCCCTCCTCCTTTCTGTTCTCATCTTCTCTTTCCCGCTTTATTTTTAATCTTACATTTATATATATATATATTTATATATACGCCTAAGATTTAATTACAAAGTTAGATATGTCTCAGGTTCACCTGGTATTGTACTTCATACAATTTCTCGTGACTGGCGAGTCCGAGATGCAGCCGACGAGCATATTTGTGTCGCTCCTGAGGAGACTTCCGTTTCGTCATCCGTATGCTCGAGGAAGCGCTTGTTTTCGTGCGCTGTTACCGCGTTTCCTCTGCGTATAGTTTCCTTAGTCGCCAGTCGCTTATGTTAGCTCGATATTGATAATTGGCACGTTTTTTAAATGGCAAGTTTCGCATTGGCACGATAATGGCCCTGAAGAATAACCTTGAGTGCAGTCTCTTCGGAGGAGAATCACTAATAATAGGCGCGATCGAATGTTTTTATTTTTAATTTATTTTTAAATAATAAATTTTTTTCCTATCGATAAATAATGAATTTCTAAGGTTAAAAAATAGCATAAAAATATTGGATATAAAGAGAAATTTATAAATGATACTGATTTAATGACACTATTTTCTGATGAAACGTTTAGACACAAGGATAATCTCGTCAGAAGGACTTCAATCTTGGCGATTCTCTGGACTTAACGTCGTTCCTGACTATCACGTGAGTGTGCACCTATGAAAGGCAAACTATCCTTATTTGTGGCTAATCGCACGGCATCCCATTATGAGTAATATCAGTAGAGGTGACTAAACTGATACATCGGTTACCGAGGACTAAGTTGCACTTTGATACACGACTGCTTCTGATTACACACAAAGAATTGCTGATTCAGGTAAGTCTCATTGTTGGAAGCACGGCTTTTCTAACAAGAAAATAAATTATATCTAATTATTTCATAAATCGTAAACTAATCAAAAATGTACATTAAAAAATCGAAAAAGTAAATCTCGATTTTTGTTCTTTCATATTCTCTAATTAATGAGCATTTTTCTTTGTAATTTAAAACGATCTGCAGATTTTATCTTCCATGCGGATTGCTTACTAATAATAATAAATTGTAGATGATTGGATTACAAGTTGCAGGAAATAATTGTAATACTAATAATTTGTTGAATTAATATTAATGATTGCACTAAGTTTCTTGAATTTTCCGACTATCATATTTCACAAAATTATCTTCAGCCGGTCTCTTCACAAATCACAATTTTTTTTGCGTAAAATGTTCAATAAAAACAAAGAATAACCGAGTAAATCAAATATATTTTTATATCTGTCGCCCATTTTTATCACATCCATCACTTGTCATGTTACAGTTTCTGTATACTGGATATAATTTTCGAATTTACTTCGAATAATGAAAACAAAGAATTTTCTATTTTCATATTATTCTAGTATTTAATATTCTAATATTTAATTCTCTAATATTTAATCAAATTAAATTCATGCAATAAAAAAGATGAAGGACTAAAGTAGGAAATGATAATCTTATCGTTTATAACAAATTTTTAGTTTTTCTTCTCAGTAAAACTTCATCTGTTGTATGTTTAAAAGTGCGTGAAACAGTAACATTGTATAGTTGGATGTGATTTAAGCTACGCATTATCAAATTGCGATTATTTAAGAAGCTTGATCTGTCAGGTTTGTGATGAATCATCGGTGAAATAGAGGGCGGATTATATAAATCTTTGCAAAAAATCGTAATTACATACTTTTGAAGTTGAACGAGGTTTCGTTTTGAAACCTCGGAAGATTTTGTTTATAAAGATTATTATGTATTTTTAATGTTTTTCTCACGTATGATTATGGCTAGGTACACTGTACCTAAACTAAATAAACTTTTTTTTAGAGAAAATCTAAATATAAAAGTAAATATAAAAGCCTACAAACATCCAGCCTTAATATATTTCCATATATTATAGCGCAAATATCCAAGATATTCTCAGGTATTTATTTTCCGCGTATATTCACGTTTTTTGCTTATTAACGCAATTTTTTGTATTTTTACTATAAAAAGATTTCTTATAAGTCATTAATATATTAAAATTTCAATACATAACATTCCTAAAAGAAAAAATCGAGAATTAATTATAAAATACATCGAGAATCAATTATTAAATGCACTTTAAAGAATGTGTATATTATTTTTTTGAGAATGTTCAAAAATATTCAATGGATATTTATAAAATGTATAAATTTGATTCTTTTTATTTTATGGTGCATGTTTAAAATAAGATATTCCATTTTAACTTTCGCATCGAAATATCTTCAAGATATAAAAGATATCGAAAAATATTTTAGATAAAAGTTGTATGATCTAAAAAAGACCAAATAATGATAAAATCAATTTTTGAAAAAATTGTTCAAGGTTACAGAAAGGTCATCATCACTTTGGTACAATTTTTTATCTAATTTGATTCCTTCTTTATTCTGCATATAAAAATATTAAGATAACATTAATAAAAACTCAATAGTTTAAATATTTTATTCTACTTTGACATATTTTAACATAAAGTATCTCATAAAAATAATTATCTTTTGTTTGAAACATTTTTCTTTTACTTCTCAAGATATTTCGCTGCGAAAATTAAAATAGGACATCCTGAATATGTTTACTGTTTACACAAATTATCTTTTCCAATTTTTTTGCAAGATCATGTAATAATAATTTAGTTGCGTAGCTGAAAGTCGAAGAAAGGCCCTAAAGATTTTTGTAGGCAGAGAGATCTCTTAGACATTTTCAAGACAATGTATAAAACGAATCTATACGAAAGGCGACCAGCGACAAAGAGTTGAGCTTCTCGGAATTCGGCTTCCTGAGGCTCTATTACGAAATAAGAATTTTTCTCTCCTTTGTTTCCTATAATTCATCGACTATCCCTGATTGCACATTTTCGCACGTATCACGCAGTCTGCGTGTCGAATTGCCTACGGAAGCTTACGACCAGCCAACCTCGGCGTACGGTGGGCACGCGGCACGTCACACGCGAGTGCCATCAGCGTGTGCGACGCGAACGCGTGTGTACGCGTGATCCATTGCGAGCTTTCCGCAAGAGCGATGGACGCACGGAAACTCAATTGTACGGCCAGGAATGCCTAATAGACGTGACCACGTTCGAGGTAGGCGGGTCTTCTGTGCGTCACTTCTTCATGTCGTTCATCAGCGCGCCGTCCTTGCTTTTGTTGGAGTCGAGATTCGACTGTTGACTGCTTGTCACACCGCTGCCGTTCCCGGGATACATCTTCTCTAGATGATTCAAAGATTCGCTTAGGAACTTCTGCAATGGGAAACATAAGATATACATAGATTTCAGTAGAGTCGTATTGTTGGATGAGAAATCTTTAGCTGTAGTTTTAAATCGAGAATCTTTAGAGAAGAAATTTTAGTTTTTCTTGTTATGTAGATTCGCTGTAGCGAGAAGATAAGAGAAAACGATGATACATAAGGAAATAACTTTTCATTGTCTTATTACCTGTATAGCCGTTAAAGCGGCCACGATCGCAGGACTTCCGAATCCGTGTGATATGAGAGAAAAATGGGTGAGATGTCTCTGTATACTGGGATCGAGGATGTGTTGTGGCCGCGTATTGCAAAGCGGCGATCTGTCCTGGTTCAGAAGATCCATCAGCTCTTTGGTGATTTGTCTGGAAATAACGAAATCGTAAAAAAGTTAATTACGTGGCTCCTTGCTATGATAGTGCAAGGAAAAACTTTTCGTCAAATCTGTCAAAAATATTATTAACATTTAATTATTATAGCAATAATAATATTATACAATGCCTGCCCGGGCCACCTCAATCATTTCTGAATGATTCGAGATACAGGATTGAAATTTACAGAGATATAACGGGATTGTGGAAAGAGAAAACAAATCTATGTGAAAGAGTTACATCTCTTGTATACGTATGCACGCACGCTCATCTTGACTCATCTTTAATTGAATCGGTTTTTCAGAAACAGTTGATTTTGAAATTAGATCATGGTCAGGATAAGTGGCATTGAATAATTCGACTACTTCTCGATAGAATCTTATTGTGTCAGCATATCCAAATTCAAGCGACTACATATATACAATGTATACATGAAATTCCACGAATTATTCAATGCTACTTATTGTGACCATGATCTAATTTCAAAATTAACTGTTTCTGAAAAACCGATTCAATTAAAGATGAGTCAAGATGAGCGCGCGCGCACATAAGAGATGTAACTCTTTCTTCTGAATAACAATGTTCAAATGATCATAATTCTATGAAAAAAAATCGTAGAGATTTCGGTCAGTCCGCGTTGTTACTGTCTCGAAAAGCCTTTTTAAATGATTCTTCATTCGATATGTCATTTAAGATTTTCAAGCCCCTTTCTCCCTCTTTCCCCCGGAAAGTTAAGATAGGTTTTTGAGGTCCAATGATAGATTTTACGATCCTATTGTATCCCTGTAAATTTCAATCCTATATCTCGAATCATTCAGAAATTATTTAAGTGGTCCGGAACTTTTGTCGGATAATATATATCGTGTATAACTGTGAATTAAATTCACAATTTTTTTTATCAGTAAACTGCGTAAATCCTAAATTAAACATTTGAATGTTTTAAAAAAGCGCATTATAGTATGTACATATAGTGTAAAAATAGCGGATGTTATCTAAAGTCTTATTCAAAGAACTCTAGTACTTATGCTTACTTGGTGGCATGAAGAAGTTCTTTTCTCCTGTAGGAGTCTTGTGGTTCGCAATGTTGCCGACTGAGATATTCGGCGACTTGCTTCGCGGGGAATTCGGTTTCGCAAACGTAGCCGAAGTCCCTGGCAAGGTGAATGGCTTCTCCTGAAAAGAATAAAATATACATATTATATGTGTATGATGCTATTATGTAAACTTATTGCGTATAATAGTCGATGAAATAATCGCAAAATTTTATTTGATTGTGAAACACTGTCCATCGAATTCCAAATTGTTCAACTCGAATTTATCTTACAAAATTCATAAATAGAGAATCCCATTTGATAAAACATCCTCATATTTACAGCTTTTATCGGTAATCTATAAAATATATTTTGATGAACAACTATTTTTTAACACTTGCTTTGTAGAAATTTGTTAATCTTAATAGAAACGTAATATGAATCTCTTCCCAATTTGACTATGACTGATTTTCTAAAGCACTTAATATAATGAGTTATTAAATCTTTTCAAAATTGGAATTTTAAATTTGCAGTATAATCTTTCAGAAAAATATTCACTATTAAAAGATTGAATCCAAATATGATAAAGTGATGATTTCTTGGTCGAATAGTCGATGAGCTCTCTGTAAAGATTATTTTTTTGTAAAAGATAAAATATAAATGCTAAATAGGGGATCTATTAAAAAATTTATTAAGAAATTATAAGTAAATTCGTTGGAACAAATCTTTGGATGCTACAGTCAGAGCGAAATTAACTAATTACAGTTAATGAAACGCGCATTCTCTTCAAACGCGCCATCCTTCTCTTTTTCGAGCCTTCCACTTTCTACCCTTCTGCGCATTCCAACTTCTCTCTTAGTGTGATGGAAGGTAATTAGGTAGCTATACATATATGAGTATGTGTGCGCAAGTAGGATCTTTCATACAAGCTGGAAGTAGACCCGCTGAGCGCTATTATCGATAAACCAAGCAAAGCCACCCGCAGCTACACGCCACGTGTATCACCCACGAGATCGGAAACGTGGGCAAAGCCATTTGCGAGCTAACGAATTGTCTAATTTCGCAATCCTACTCACTCTTTCTTTTTTTCCTCTCCATAACTCAGAAAACAGATATATTTCTTATATGCAAAAATTATTGAATTTACTTGAAGAAACAGGCAAAATCTTGTTGCAATAGTCATAACAATTAAATCTTTTTGCCATCTCTTAAGATTCTAAGATAAAATAGAAATTATCTTTTTTCAATAAGAAATAACAAGAGTTAATATTTTTTTAGTCAAATTTATATTTACGCTGCTCGAAATTCAATTGACATGAAAACAATCTAAAGTCGATCAAAATTAATAAATTATGCTGCATTTTTAGTTCACATAAGGAACGTGCGAGATTCCAAGTTTTCGTTTAATTTGGGTTTCGGAAAGAAACGAGGATTCCGCACGCGAGAATCTTTACACGCGCGAATTCTTCGTACGAGACACCACGAACATGTAAACGACCGTATTAGCAACGGTTTTGCATATTTGCAGAAATTCTCACATATTAATAGACGTTTAATGATGTTCTAAGTACCGGTCCAATTTCGGACGCGGGAAATAATGAGATCTTAGCGAGACTATCGTATATGATTGACAGCCTTCTAATTTCGATATAATGACTGTGTACAAGATTGTTGCTGTAAGGATCTTGCACGCGCGTAGCCCTGGGCAACCACCTAGATCGCCGCAGAAATCATATTTGGAATATATATATTCTCTTTTTTTTTTTGTTTTAATGATTACACTTAAGTTGCGCGTTTGGTTGAAAATAGCATGGACTTCATAAAATTTAATCATCGTATCGGTATATGTGAAAGTACACGATGCTTATTGCCTTCAGCCGTACAAATTGTTACTATCAGTCGTTTTGCGGGCAGAGCAGCTTATGAAAATTCATTTGTAAACGATGTAAAATTAATTAGCTAAATTTAATTTATCTGGAGATCTTTATGATCACATATATAGTTACTGGGTCAAAATGAAGTATACGTAATACACACTGAACAGTTACATACATACCGTATAACAGTAAATTCTTGAGAGTAACAAAACTTCTCTAGAGAATGATAGTTCTTTGACAGACATAATGCTTACCTCGTTAAAGCTTTATGACTGTAAATAAGTCTCAAATTGTAAATAAGTTATTTATGACTGTAAATAAATCTACTCTTGCCGCACATGTCTGCTGGAATAAAAATATGTCCTATAATTCTTGTTTTATCATCATAAAAATAATGACATAAATAAATTATATGCTAAAGTCGCAGTGTTCATTTTCTACGTGCACTACATCTCCTTATATTTATAATTATTATTTATGTTTTCAAAATGCGTTTGAAACATTATCCATTTAACTCACGAAAGATATAACTACGCCTATAATTGTTTTCAACAATAATTTGAGATTTCGAATGTTGGACTGCTGTTTTATATATATATATAATTTGGACTGCATTTTGCATATACATCGTTGTTCTATTTTATGTGACATAAATTATAGTTCATGCGGTCGCAACCATCGTTATTTTAATAGACCGCCATTGATCCCGTGTTTATGTCAGACTTGTCGTAATGCTTTGTGTAGTAAAGTTTTTATTGCGGTCATGAGAGAGAGAGTGAGTGAGTGAGTGAGTGAGTGAGTGAGAGAGAGAGAGAGAGAGAGAGAGAGAGAGAGAGAGAGAGAGAGGGAGAGAGAGAGGGAGAATCAATGCGTAGAACATATGCATTAAGTGAAAAGCTAGCTAGAGATAGCTGCTAACGCAGCTATGAAAAATATGTAAGTAGTTTGAAACTGCCAACGTTTTATGTTTAACGTTACACAATGTTGCATGTATAATAGTGCCACTCGCACTGATTTTACGTAATCCTATTATACTCTCGTTCAATGTATTCAATAAGAATGGATATATATATAACGCGGAATGGTAAAAAAAAATTAACATTTTTATTTTTTATCTAAACTGCAATTGTTTGATATATGTAATCATTTAACTGTGAAGCGATCAATACACTTAGCGAATAAATAGAGTAGAGCATAGGTTATAATAATATTTACATATTTTATAATGATTTACATGTTTTTGTTAAACTAACTTATTGTACTAACTTATTGTAGATGACAAGATTCGCGTATCAAGGCGGGAAGGATGAAAACTTCTGATTGTTAGCTATTGGAAAGATGACTGTTGAAACTTTATCTTCATAATTCTTTTGAATTAGATGGACTTACCTAAACTCAAAGGCGGAAAAACGTGTGTTTTTTTTTTTTTTTTTGTAATTTGGACAGCTTGAGTTGAGATAGCTTGAGTTGATGAAGATATTGTACTTAAAATAATTAAGAACATTTCTTTTAGGAAAAGATCTCTCTTAAAGATCCTTATATTTCTTTATTCAATTCGAATTCGATAAAATAAAAAAACCAACAAAACTAGAAAGGAAACTATCAACTGGGCAAAGAAAAGACCTTTCACAAGTATCCCACGATGTGGAATATCGAATGGATATAATATTATAGTTTCGTGCAATATTTATCTACCACGTGTGTTTTCGCTGTCGCATTTTCTATGGAACTCTCGTATTAGGCGCGCAAAACCGACAGTAAGTTAACTATCAGCGATCTTATCGACATCGTTGGACGTGGTACAAATTTCCACCCCTTCGCTCCTCAACCTCTGCATGAGATGCAACAGGTCGTTTTGGGTACGCTTTAGTCTGCCATGAGCAACTCTTCCGCGCAGATTTGCATATCTCCTCCCATATCGTATCTCTCCTTCTTCTAATCTCTTTAAGTAAATTAGCATGTCTGTCGGCGTTACTTTACCGATATGTGCGCGTTGCAAAACGTTCACGATTATGATCGCAAATGCGAATATAGATCTTGCATTTTATCGCATTGTATTTTCTTCCTTTGAGAGATTTTCTTGGCGCGTTTATTTGGACAGTTTTTCCAATTAATTTCATAATTTTCGTATATTAAGAAAGTGATTTCCTATAAACTTAAAAGAAAAAAAAAATGAATATCCGATTGACGTTATGAACAAAAAGTTTAATTATAGAGCTTTATAATATACCAAGCTACTTTGATTAGTAAAAAATTAGTATACTACATATGTTATTCTAATATAGAGTGAACTTTATAAGATTAAAAGATCATTAATATTTTGGTTGTCATTGTCGTAACTATATTAACAAATGTATGTAATTTGTTTTGTATCATTCTATAATTGCTGTTTCAATCAATCATTTAATTAGTTTAGATAATTTATTTTGAATTGAAGAGTTAGTTACTCACTCACGCCTTCACACGGAAAGCACATTTTAAGAACATCAACGAATATATTACTTCAATTAAATATATTACTGAGGATGGCTAAAAAATGAGTCGAAACAGCTAATTATGTAATTATATTAATTGAACTGTGTATTATTAGTAGAATTTTTGTTTATATAGTACTGAGTCTTAATTGCTCTCATTTTATTCTATTATTTAAATCTCAAGAGTTCTGACTTATTTTTTGTTTATATAATAAAAAAAAATAATTGTTTTGTTGTTGAAATAATACATTTATAATTATATGCAAATGCGAATTATTGCGTTTCATGTTTTATCAATTGTACTGTATTTCTTTGAGACATTCTTTTTACGCATTTACTCAGAGAGCTGTCTATCAATTTAACGCGAAATATTAATGATTTTTTAATCAATTTTTATAAAATTTGTCCTATATTAAGAAAGTAATCTTTGATTTGAAAGAAAGTATCTGATAGCATGAGATATCAGGCACCTACAAATAAAGTTTAATCGTAATATACTTGGAATAATCAAAACATATTGCTTTAGTAAAAAATAAACTTTACAAAAATCTCCTGGTTAAAAAGATTTATTAACATTTTGCTGATCGACATAACATAAATTAATCAATCACATCGTTTTTATTATCGAAATAAAATATTACAGTGTATAGTGTTTTAATATTATCATAATCCTACTCGATTCGACGTGACGCGAAGGAATGTCCGGCTTATCGAGTACGAGAGAATATGACTCAATAAAACGAAGGGACTCGTAAACCGCACGCCACAGATTACCGCTAAGGGAGCTTGCTCAGATGGGAGATATAGATTAGTCTTGTGCGAGTAAACGAGAATGAGCGGGTAACGTGACTCGCGCGAATTATGTGATGAACGGCCAGTGCTGTTTGACGACTTCACCGTGTCGATCGCAAATCAATAGACAGTATGGACAGTCGATCAAAAGCTGTGCA
This sequence comes from Atta colombica, assembly GCF_001594045.1. NCBI lineage: Eukaryota > Metazoa > Arthropoda > Insecta > Hymenoptera > Formicidae > Atta > Atta colombica. Next base: position 1,383,525 of record NW_017259302.1, read on the forward strand.
ATTTACCCAATGGCGCAGCAAAAAGATTGATCGGGAAAATGCGCTTAATTATATGGGCGAGTAATTATATTTTTGTTTCTCGACAGCAGCACGTGCTGATGTATGGTCATGCATGGCATGTTCGAATTTAATTTTGAACGGATCTTCAGTTAAATTTTTATTAGCTTAATTTAGCATATCCATATAATTTTAAAAGAAAAAAATATCGTGTATGAAACTATTGTTGAACGAAAATTTTTGCCAGTTTTCTCTTTTCATATGCTGAACATCTTATTTAAAAATATTATTTCTTATTGCAAATTTAAAGCTAGAACGTGTAAGAAGTTAGACGTTAGTATTGTAAGAATTACTGCTCATATGTATTAGAAATAAATGTTAAGAAGAAATATAGTGATCGTGCTCGGGATGTTACGAAGAAATATATTATACTAATATAACTAGGTTTCTCTAGTTTTTGTTTGTAAATATTCTTCCATAACGAGTCTCATCGAACGATCATTCGAATCGATCGAGTAGTTCGAATCGAATACTCGTAGAAATTTGTTTGCCGTTCTAAAGGAAGGCCGGTGATAGAACAGCCTTATTCGTCTCTGAACTTTGTTACAAGGATAACCAATATGATGCGCTCCATCTCAGCCTTCGACCGCAAATCACGTTCCATTATACGTCCTGATAATCGAACCTGCAAGAAAGATTTCGGGAATTCTCTTCCGCGTACCGAGATCGTCGTGTTCCGATATATCCCTTGCGGTTTCTCATACCGGTTAAAACTTCGCAACAAGTCGGCTGCGGTTGACGTATATTGGCGTGTAACGCGTCTAGAATACGCATTCCTCGATTCCCGTGCACGTTATTCTGATGTAACCCCGAATTACACGCTGTCCTAACCGTTCTAAAATTTTTAGGTCGCGATGTAAAACGTAACTGTACACTTATAAACACAAAATTAAACCAAACTATTAAATATGAAATTAAATGAGCACGTTGGCCAAATCAAATCTGAGTATTTATTTAAGTATCTTAACGATAATTTTATACATAAATAATCTTAATGAATGATCACATAAACAAAATGCACGCAATATAAGATTTGTCCTTTCTCTAATAATGATTTGTTAAATCAATTTTATTATCTGTAATAAATAAAATATCGAAAATAAATCTATAGCAATTTAAATTATTATTTTAATCTAAGAAAGCCTCGTTTGTTATATAGACGTAGTAGAAGTTTTAAATTACTTCGTTAATTTTATTTTTAGTTTTATTGTCGAATTTTTATGTGAAGTATGCTATTACTTTTCAGATATTCCATCTGGAGCCGCAATAAAACGGTCTCACATATTTTATTTTTTAATCTTTAGAAACTCGTGTATATTTCTTTTGAGCATAAGATCACATTGTGTCACTGTATGACGATTGGGCGCGAATTTACGTATGAATTACACAGTCATAAGCGAGATATATGCGTACGCACATAAGTGTATGCATATACCTACGTATTTTTCATGCGTCGCGCATAAATTCTCACACTTTCGTCGTAGTCTTTTATGACGTTCATCAAAGGTTAAAGTTTCACTGTTGTTCTTATTAAACAAATCATTGTGTAACAATCGTTGCGTTAGTATTATAAAAGAAATTATTTATTTATTTATTTATTTGGATATATATCATTTTTTGCACGTGCTTTGACAGTTTTCTCGCTTTATTCTAAGTATATGTGAATATATAACTAGAATAACACAAAAAAGTAAGACACGTATATGGTATATTCAATGATATCATCTTTTTCTCAGTGATCAGCAAATTAAAACAGGAATCGATGTTACAACAGTGATTTGCAAATAGGGAATTGACGTAAGCAGAACGAGAAATAAGGAAATATATTCATCTGAAAAAAAAAAAACCGGATCATCATAACGTTGTACTGGCCTGTTTTATTATAAATGATATATATATATATATATATTTCTTGATTTATTATAACTGTGATTTATCGATTTACTATATATCGGTCAGAGTTCATTTTTTTTCTTATCTATTAAGTAATTATCACTTTGCGCGATATAAATGAGAATATTAAATACGAAAGAAATATTAATTCTTACGAATAAAAACGATGAAATATTAATGTGACTATTTATCGCGATATTGTAACTTGTTGTTAGTTAAATTAAAAATCATGTTTTTTTTTTCCAAATCAATTTTAGATTTTCAATGTAAATTGTACAGTGTAAAATATATGATGTAATCAAAAAAGCAACTATTTTTCTTTTTTATTGATTATAAAAATAATGTGAATTTATTTATTATAAAATCGACGATTAATTTATTTATATAACTAGTTAGACTTTTCGTCATTCTTCTTTTCTTACTCAAGGTAAAAATTATGAATTAGAGTTTTTAAATGATATCTGTAAAAATCATATTATTCACAGAAGATTGCATTGGTCTGAGATAAATCTAAAACGCGAAACTCGCTTATACACTTATGTACCGCACGTACAGAAAAAGAATACCACGAGCATTGTCGTTAGTTCATCACTACTATTTACGTCTTCCCTATCATTAAAGTACGATAAAGGCTCAAGTAGCAATTAAGAAACGGGATCGCCGCAAAGCTGTCGCAAATCTGTATGTTTACGGATACATTATACACGATTTTTGATCGCTTAATGACAGCGATTGTCCTAATCTCATGGCAGGAGCGATCTGTATGCAAATGGTAATTATACGCGTATTTGAGCTCTTTTCCAGGCGCGGTTAGTTGCACAGGAAAGATGAGATTAAACGAGTCACATCGATGAGCGCGATAAATGAGCTATTTTTTTTTTTATTCTTTTTATTTCTTTCAAGTACGGGGATGCTCATATAGAGATGGGAATTCAAGGAATAATTAGTTTTGCCTTGTCAAAGCTGTTATTAATTTGCAAACCACGAGATATACATGCTTTGATATTATAAAACCGTGTACCGGTAATGTTCAGTTTGTTCGACAATTAATGATATAAATCGACAGGTCGGCTTGCGCACAATTTACGGTACCGTAACAATGCAACGTTTTACAGCAATACAGCTGCCGGCACGGTAGAGTTGTAGCGAAAGGACGATTTATTATCTTGAATTTTTACGTCGCAAAATGCTAATCGACGCACTGCATTGAGTTTTATATTTACTCGAGATTTAGACGCGCTTTCTTCATCCGGAAAATAAATATCAGATTGCTTTAAAGTTTGGACGATGTTGTGTTAAGTACCAAGTACATTTTTATCTAAAGTAGATGTCTGTCTATTGTATTTTTATTTTTTTATTTCTTCATTTTTGTTTTTTGCATCTTATATGTTATAATTATATTGTAATATAACAATGTTGCTCTTTTTTTGTAATAATATTTTTATATTTTAAAGAATGTAATTAGCTATCTAATATAGCTATCTAATAAATCTAATAAATGACAACTCTGACTTTGATTCTAATACATTTTTTTTTATTTGAGACATTTTGTTCATTGCGCGTTTTGGCAAAATGCCGGACTCAAATCTTCGTGGATTCCCGGTCGAGAAAGCGTTATAGAGCGTGGCCGTCATGTCGCCTCGCACCGCCTTGGAAAGAAAAGCACGGTCGATGTTTTATGGAAGCCTCGCCGACCATAAATTATAATCAACGTCCGTGCCAACACTCTAACAAACTTCCAGGCGCATCATTAGGGCGCTGCTACGGCGGAGGTGCGGGAAGGCAATTGTACGCGCGTACGCATTTGTTGCGCGCTCGTTATTAAGCGCTCTCTCGCGCAGATGGGATATCCCGTAGGAGTCTTTCCTTCTCTATCCTCCTCTTTCTCTCTCTGATTAGCCTCACGCAATGTCCTCTATCCGGTATAAAAAAGCTCGCACTCGTTGTTACTGTCATAATGCGGAAGGACGAAGACGATGTCTCTAAAGTCGAGTTTAGGTACGTGGTTCGTCTTTGATGAGCATCCGGGAGAATCATTCAGAAATGAAAGCGTAGTGAATTAGATTGATCAGAAAAAACAAGAATGAAGGAAGTGGAACTTCTAGTTTCGTCTGCGGAATTAACACTATTAAAAATAAAATGATAGTTAATTTTTTTGTACACTGGAAAAAAATATAGTCAATTTTAATAAATATTTAGTTGAATACTGCCAACTAAATATTTATTAAATATAAAGATATATTTATTTGATACAAGTAAGATTAATTTAACAATCTTTTATTTTACTGAAAAAATATTTATTTACTGTAAGTAAATGTTTAGGTGGCAGTATTGAACTAAATATTTATTAAAATTGACTATATTTTTTTCTCAATTATTATTTAATTATTCAAATTTATAATAACGTATTTTCTGAGATCTTCTATGATATATTTTGTTCAATATATAAATAATTAAATGATCAATTTACTTTCTTTCCTTTTATCCTTTCTTTTATATATGTAATGTATGCAACATAATTAAATAAATTAATCATCGGTAGTTTGAGTGTTAATTATCATAATTGAAAGCTGTATGTGATTACAAAGACACGTAGAATTTGTTCTTTAATAAAATAAATATAAAAGAATTCATATTTAATATAAACAGAAATAAAATCTTTTTTGAATTAAACACTCGCATTAAATGTGAGGTACAGATGCTAAATTTTTAATGTTTATTTTTTTGTAGCACACTTTGTTTGCCAGTTGTTCTATCTTGTGAGGCTTAGGGACTAGTCTTGTATGTCTAAACAAAAATCCATTCAGGTGCTTAAATGACTCATTCAAGATGATCATCAAGCGTAGACCGTGTAAATTCGCTTTGATGCGCGTGCTATTCCAAAGAGATGATTTCATCACTGTGCCCTACGAGACAAGTGGGCGTCGCAAGGAATGTAATTCTTCGGAGTCATGACGAAGGAGGGAGATGTAAAGATGCGAAGAGGTAACCTTCTACAAATTACAACGGCAATAAATCGAATATACGTTACATTTAAGAGTGTTACTCGTGATAAATCGTTGGGAAAATGCGTGATTATGCGATTAATCGTTAATGCATTGGTCGCTTGTCATCGACCCCGATTAATAAGAATCCCTCGAGAAATTTACACTAAAAACATTTTATATAAATCAATCGAGCCAGATAAATTAAATGTGATTTCTACAAGCTATGAGAAAACACGTTAATATAGCTCTTTTTATTAAATGTTTTTCATTGGGTTTTTCATTGTTTTACAAAAATACAAAAAAATGCATGCAGATGATTTTTTAATAAGTTGAAAATAATATAAAAAAATTACTGAAGAAAATTTAAATTTATTAATTCGACAACAAAATATTTTAATTTAGATCAAAATTATAATTGTGTATGAGGGAAATTTAATAAATAATCTAATTAAGTGATAATAAATATTAATTTAATATTAAGAAACTTTTTTATATTTAAAATATAAAATATAAAATATAAAATATAAAATGTTCAATAAAATCTTATTTCTTTATTATTTGAAAAGAGAAATTCATTGCGGCTCCTAATTCTCCTAATTTATTGAAAATTAAATAACATTCTTTCATCAAACTTTTGTCATAAAAAAAATTTTAATTTATAAAGAAAAACAATGCAATTATGTGTAATGTATAAATAAAGGATGCGTTTAATTTTTTTCTGTAAAATATAGCAAAAAAAATAGTAATTGAAAAATTATAATGTTATACTATGTGAACGCTTCCAAAATTTGCAAAAAACGCTTCTTTTTGCAAAAATATCATTGATATCGTGTGTCTTTCAACAAGCGATACAAATGATACAATGGATCATTACATCCTTGTTGTTTGCTAATGTTAAACAAAGACGACATGATCACTGTGTCGCTTGTTGGAAGACACACATCAGCTTATCATTACGCGGATATTAATGCACAGCGGAATGTAAAAGTTCCGTGTATGACCGCATTACGGAACTAGAATACCATGCAGGGAAAGCTTCCCGTTTGGTTATATGTTTGTCATTTATACCGGATACGATCAATGTTGCTAATGAAGAAAACGATTACCGGTGAAGAAAAAGGACACATCCACCATTACCGTGTAGGAAAAAGATTTTATGTTCGCGTTATTTTACAGAAGAAATGATTCATCGCGCGCTTTATGGGACAAGCGTCATACCCCACTCCAAGATGTAATAGAGTTTATGAAGATATTGTGTAGTTCAAACAATCTTAATATTGCTTTACCCGACAAATGTCTGTTAACTTGCTTAATATATAGACAATAAAAAGTAATTTGCTTCGGTCACTATTTTAAACTATATATATAT
>NW_017259302.1:1389930-1396225 GCF_001594045.1 Atta colombica
TTAAATGAAATTTTTCTAGACTCTTGTTAGACATCGTTCTTCTCATAACTTATATCTCTATATTTTCTTTAACCTCTAAATAAATGTACCGTTGAACTAAAGTCAAGTTGAAATTAACTAAAAATTTAGATATATTAGTCTTTTCAAGAATAAGATTCTAATTCTATGATTTCAAGCGATAGAATATTCGTTCTGATCACACATTCTGGTCTCAGTGAAAGCGGTAATTTATACACAAAATTCATATGTAAAGTAACGTTGAAAGCTTGAAAATCAGGAATAGAAACGATCATGTATAATGTATGTGGCAATATATATCTGCGATAGACCCGTGATCATGTTTGCTTAACAAAGTCATAAATCATAGCAATATATTAATTATTACGAGACTATCAAGTCTGTAATATACATGTCAGATTTATTGATTTCTAATGTTATATGTTATTTTTCTCTTGAATTGTTTAACTGTAATTCATAAATGAGATCTTTGGAAGAAAGAAGAGTTCTTACCTTCCACTAAAGAAGTTAAGAGCGTGACGTTAGCGGCCTTCCTTCTACCGGCTGGTAGATTCAAACCAATTTTTTCCAGTTTTTCCCTAAGCAGACGCCCGCCATTTTTGGATTTCGCCCTGCAAAATGCAAAATATATTTTTATATGAAGCTCTTCATATAACTTTTTTAATATCATTTAAATAACGCAACATGTGTCGTTTCATCAATACAAAAATTTGTTATATTATAATTTAACGTCATTTAATGCAATTTTTGTTCAATTCATGGCATTATTTATGTCATCATGTAAATATTTTGATTCTCATATTTTATATTTTATATATATATATTCTTTTCAAATATTTTTACAACAATTTTTTGTATCTTTCTTAAAGAAGAATGATTACATATATTAAATCTACATTTTATGTAATCATCAACATTTAATATAAATCGCAAAACTTGGTCAGAGGTTAAAATTCTTATATAGTGATATTACAGCCTTACTAAATTACTAGATTACAGCGCGATTATTTGATTTGATTTATTTGATTTATTCTCATGGAAAATTTACGAACGCCACAGAACAAGAGATTCATTGGTTCACCATAATATTTATTGATCAATTATTTTTCTACCGTTCGCTAAATACTTGTTCGGACATATGCGAACGCCTACGTCTCGACTCATTCCGCTGCGTGAGAATTTCGAAACGGAACTCTTCCATTAATCATTTCGCCGTGATCTCTAAAAAGATGAAATCGAGGTGCGAGAGGGACAGCGGCAACGAGAGGGAAATACGGTTAGATTAGCATAATCCGCGGGCTACGTATGTCATCGGTGATTGAGCAAGCTCGAAGATGCGCTCGTACTGTTCATGCAGGTGCGTTTTGTGGAATAGGATCGAAAGAAAGGAGCACTGTGTTCTTCACATAGAGCGAGAGTTATTCAAGCTACAGTCATCAGTGAGCACATCAGGCGCGAATAGAATTTTTATCGACACTTCTATTCTGCCCTCCTCCAACACGTGTATCTAGGTTAATTATTAAACGACGCCCCTTGTACGATTGTAAAGATGAAGCGTTTATGTTTCACGATTGATTAAAGTTAAGACTTCTTCGCTGTAATCATGATTTCGGTCAATTAGATGCGCTGTTTATTTGTTGCCTCTGAAAGAGCGTTTAATGATAACGTGACATTAAGACTAAAATCGCAATTTAAATACTAATTGTAAATGAGAAGTATTGGTAAATATCTGTGTTAAATATCTTTAGAAATAGCTTCATTAGCTAAATAAATGGTTCTTTATTACAGATATAAGGACAATGTATATGTCCTTTCAATGTTGAATAACGCAAGCAGTTTAACTAATATCACATCAGATAAATGCACATTTTTACATAAACTTTATAAAAAATAAACAACTGTTAATTATATGCTTCTATATAAAACATTTAATCATCCTCTTTGATTTTACGCTAAATTATGTATTGGATACGTCTTGCGTGTTCTTTCAGACCAAGTCTATCGAGACATCATCAAAAAATTGCGTTTTAATCTTTTTACAACAGGACAGTGACTTTGTGTCGTTAATCCATCGACGAAGTAAGAAGCTGCGAAGTAAATTTTTTTCGTGGAACACCAACGGGAACGCGATAGTAGCAGAGACTTCTTTCTTAACACACCCTGTCCATCCATCATCTTGGCCTGTTATAACGGTAACGCGTATCGCCTACCTTTGTTCAGTTCGGCTGCCCGGGTTGCCCGGGCAATCTTTCGCCTTGCTTGGTAATTAATACGTTTTACCGCTATGGGTTTTTAATATCGGCTCCTCCAAATTTACGTTTTGCGAACGTTCTATTCATTTTATTATTTCTGAATCGCACTGTCCGTGTTACTTGATATTATACTCATTTTCAGAATAGAACTAAAGAGAAATCGATTAATTATTTCTTAATTATCTCGGCAATCAAGAACACGTTTTCATTTATATTAAATATTGAGAACTTTTATCTTAAAGATATGTGTACACAGATATTTTAGCATTCTTATCTTAAATATGTTGTAAAAATATACACATAAATCAGCACACTTATATTTTTTTATTTATTAAAGATAAAGCTTTATAATATATTTGCTGTGTTCAGTAGAGAAAACTAATTAGTTAGCATTTATAATTAGTGATTCTTTAATGTGATTGGTTTCTACATTTAGATCCAGCGAAGAATTAAAAGTGAGAATCAATCATATTAAAGAATCATTAAGCGCTAACTGATTAGTTTTCTCTGCTGAACGCAGAAAGAGTAGAATTTTTTTCCAATAATTTTCAAGAATTTAATTAACTTAGATTGTACTACTAATGAATGATCGTTCGTGTTTTGTATAATCCTTCCTCTTAATTTATACTGTCATGTCAAAATGTCACAGAAAACTCAAGATCTGATATTAAATTGACAGAATTGCTAAAACATACGCTCTCATTTACATTTTCGTTCACATAGATCTGCATGATAAGCCTGCTCAAACTATTACCGATATAAATTCTACAACTGGTTTCAAGCAATATGATAATCATCATTCATTGATTGTGTTTGATTCAAAACGCAGGCCGAGTTAACATATCCCGCTGTATGTCAGAAGAATTTTGACAATTTTATAATTGATCGCGGAAACGATCGTCCGACCAGATCAAATTCTCGATACTTAACGGCCGTCGTTTCTTGGTACGTGACAAAAACGATGCTGCGATTCATTACCGGAGACTTGTCCCAAGAAGAATCTTCGTTCCTTTCACAATCAGACGTATTGCTCTCTCCTGTGTAAGGGGTTCCGCGGAATTTGCAACCCTCGGTGTCGATTCCTGATAGGAAGATCCTGAATAGTGGATCCCTTACTTCCCAAGATTGCTTGAGATATCCTCGAACGCTTGGCACCGTTAATCGTCTACAGACGCCATGCGAGATTAGAAAATCGAAGGACTTTATGATCAAGGCTCATTCAAAATGCTCCTCCGCATCGTTCGCGAAAATGAGACGGAATTATGATTAGCAACTATAAAATATAGCGTATGTATTTCGAGTGAAATGTTTAAAATTAAAATATTTAAGGAAAATATTTTCAATACGTCTTCAAATATCTTCAATACTTCTCATTATGATAATCTCATTAAAAAATTTCTTTTTACGATATATTTATTTTAATAATGTTAATTATTATTGCACATTATTAATTTTCTAGAAATCTAATATAAATTAATAGTATTAATAGTTTATATGTTTTCTAAGGTTTTAAAATAATAAATAATAAAAATTTATATTAATAATAATTAATATTAATATTCGTAATTTACAGATAGATTTAATGATAGTATAGATAAATTATTATTAATGTTAATGCTAAAATATTAATGATATAAATCATATTTCTAGATTTTTCTCTTTATCTTTCATAAAAATCAAATAATTACAATTAAAAAAATTACTTATAATAATACTATAATATTTTATAATTTATAAATTCCTAGAGTTAATAATTATAATCACACTAAGAGAGGTAGCATAATGAATAGAATCTTCCTAATAGGTTCAAAAAACTGTTTTGAATTTAGTTTTTATCGACATCATCTACTCGATCAAAGAAGTAATGTCGGAATATAACTCGCGCAAATAAATTAGATCGATAATTTGATTGATCGCTTTATTTCTACGGCTAACAGATTTAATGAGAATCATTGCGTTGAGAGAATAATATGCGATAGATTCTTTACGCTAATATTTTTTTGCAGTAAATATGAAACTTAACAACAGTATTATTATGATTATGGCTTATATAGTTTATAATAATAGATTTTATAATAATCAATATGCACATAATCTCTTCTTCAATCTGAATATATAACAATACAGAAAAATAGAAGAATAAATAGATCAATAAAATTTCTATCCTACGGCGGAAGTCAGCCTTGTTCTCCAGCCTGATGACCTTGCGCGTGATTTTCAAACTCCAAGCAGATGATCGTAGAAGCCTGTCAGTATCCGACAGCAATTTATGGAGCAGGTGAGGATTTTGTTAATCCCAAATAAATTTTAGATGGGATAGAATCCAATAGGCTATTTTCGTATCGAAGTTTGAAGATTGCAACATCTCAGAACATCGACACGAAAATATACACAGAGGATATGCAATTTTTTTATACAATGATTCGCAAAAAATATTTGAGCGATAAAATAAACTAAAACGCTGTTATTTCAACTTTCGAGATTCATATATTTTGATATCATCGATTCAAATATAATATTATTTTAATAAGTTTTTTCTTGCCATTTGTCTTGTAATTTGTATCCACCTTTATTTTGTGCTTATCCTGCCTCTTAAAGAAACCATTGATTATTGTCGACTCCCATAAATGTCGTTAATCCCATAAATTTTATGATCTCAAGTTTAGACAATAGAATTCTATATTAATAAAAATAAAAATCATGTTAGATTTAATAATCATAGTAAAGAATTACTAAATGTTTATTCATTGTTAAATAATGTCAAATTATAACCTATTTGAATTACTTTTAATCATTTCTATACGTCGTCATTGCTCGTATTCAATATATCATTAATTTGATTAAAACAATAGAGTTAAATTAATCCAATAACAATTTAACCCAATAAAGATATTAAATTAGACTTAAATTTATTATTTACTAAATGCATCTTACTCTGAAACTAACTACAGAATTGAATTGACTTACATTTTGTCAGACATAGAAGTTAAAAATAACAAAATGTTACTTAATTCTAAGGATTGATTTACTATTGCTCTTTTGATATCTAATAATTGGACGATAGATCAATTAGGTTCAAGATCAAAATAGTCACTAGAAAAACGTGATAGAAAAGCAGCCAGCAGGAAGAGAAGTTTTCGGCATTAAAAAAAAATGCATAATTTTATTAATACAGAGCTCAGCTTCAGTAAAAATAGACAATATTCCCAGTAATTAGTATCAGGACGCTGGTTCATACATGGAGAATCACAAATCCCGCGCGTATGTTCAAAGAGGCAAAAATAAATAGAGCTCATTGAGAATACACGCGTTGTGAAATAGAGCTCAAGGCGATCGAAAATCAGTCAAAGTGAAAACAAAAACGGAAGGCGCGGATCTTCGACAAAGCGTTGGCACACGTGCATGTGTCACGATACAACGTAATCGATCTTCGTGAAATGATCTCTCGCAGTGTATTATGATGATCCTGAACCCTCATGGACGCGAGTCGTCGACGAATGAAATCAAGAACAAGATGGAAGAGACAAAAGAGACTGTACGGTGCAAAGAGAAAGAAAGAGAAAGAGAGAGAATCTATGGCAAGTCTCGACCCAACATGCGTGTAATTATCGGTCAGATCGCTATGCGAACAGATGAATTATAACGGCCGGTGCGAGATGCTGCATTCGCCTCGAGGCGCACTCGCTCGCTCGCACGCTGAGGAATTGACATTCGCAACCGCGCGAGTTATTAATGTCTCATTTGCATCGGCAATATAGATCAGTCCGCTTTGCGACAAGAAAGATTTGCTACGCTCCGTTACTCCGATCGCGATCACGCGATATGTGAAAACGCACGAGCTTCGAGTGAATATTTCTTTGCGAAAAGTGCGTTTTCCTTCAGATTACTGATGAAATTTTGTGTCAGTAATAATTCCACATTATACATCTCAATATGCATCTGAAAAAAATGCGCACTTTTCGCGATAATTATTCGTAATCTTCTTTTTTTTTTTTTTTTTTTTTTTTTTTTTTTTTTTTTTTTTT
>NW_017259302.1:1396325-1412465 GCF_001594045.1 Atta colombica
TAAGATTTTTCTTATTGATCTATCTTATATATTTAAGCCATGCAATCACTATGAGTGACACATTTTGTTTGAATTGAACGTATCTTCCACTAGGAAATGTCGAAATGTATTTTGAATTGTAACAAGATATGATTGGATACTAAAGATAGCCTTAAGAGGTTTGTTAATTTTATTATTATATGTTAACAAATATATTATTCTAATATTGCAGCTAATTAACTATGCCTAGTTCTCATCTTGAATTGTTTTTGAATTTCAAGCGTCCATTAATTATAATAATTTGTTTAATCCTTAACATTCTAATTTTATATCTTATTATATAAATTTATTATATAGGATTATTTAAAATATTATAAAAAATATTCCCAGTCAACACCAAAAAAAGTAACATAACAACGTTATAATTTCACATTCAACAATAACTGTTACGTGACATTGTATGTGTTATATTATTATACCTGTTATTATTGAGTCCTGAGTGTGTTTGATGTTACAATACATCACTTTTGGTTAGTGCCAACTGGATTATTGTTATCATTTTACTGAATATATTTAAAATTTAATAAATCAAGATATACTTTGTTGAATTTTCTGCGAGTTTGTTTGCGATATCTTGAATTTCTTTCAGGAGAATCGTAAAATAAGTAATAGAGCAAGGCGCGCGTGATTTTGCAATGTTTCAGCGGTAATTTCGTAATACCTATTGCGAAAGAAGGATTCAGCGTGAAAAGTCGTGCGTGGAAGTACAATATATCTGACCGCTTGCAGGGTAATTTATCCACGCCTTTGCTGATAAAACATTGCGCAATGAGCAGTGCTCTAGCACCGGATAAAACGGTGAATCAGATAAAGGCGGGGTGCTCTTCCACGAGGAGCATCTATAAATCAGGTGAATGTCTGTGCCCAGTTGGGCATGAGGGCCAGATGAACTGAACGCGCGGGTTTATTAATTAGTCCCGCGGATAAAGCCGTGTAACAAGGTGCGTCTTACGATCTTTTACGCGTACGCATTGTCCCGATCGCGCGCCGTGTCAGTTATACCGATTGCCTTGATACGGCGACCGGAAATGTCGGCGGTAATGTGCAACGCCGTGTGTTTCGTATTTCATTTCTTACCGCAGCCGCAACAACCGCGAGCCGTAACAGAGCGCGATATATCCGGGACCGCGAATTGTTGCGTTTTCAATGCGCCTCTGTAGGAAGCGAGATGCTGCACTTGTTATCTCGCGTCATCCCCGCGTGCGACGGAATATTCATGGGAAATCGCGATTGAGCTCTATTTTCATTTCGCGCGCATACGATTGGCTTAGTAGAGCCTGCAAGGGAATGCACGAGAGATTCGTATCAATGCAGATTAGATGCTTTTCGTTTTTTTTTCCTCCCATATATTCCACAAACTCTGTTTTGATTTACGATTGCATAATAAGTTCGACGAATCTAATCAATACACCATTTATAAAATCGAAAAAAATGTATTTGAAAAATTTGCATATGTGAATATTATTAAACACTATTACTAATTTAAAACAATTAAAATTTTTTTTATAATTTTTATAATTTTTATAATTCTCAAGTTAAGACAACCTCTCCTTCAGATAACGGTATATGTCGGGCACCTTCGTATCGTGAAAACTGCGCTGATTCTCATGTCAACGACATTTAATTCCTCGCGTGTAATACCAAATTATATATAACGGTTTACTTGGCGAGAGCCTGGTGGTCCGAATGATTAAAAACTTGCGTGATTAAAAATGGATGAATGAACTCTCTTTCTCCATTTTTCTTTGTCGAAAGAATTGTTCTGAGAACTCTAGGGAGAAAAGGGAAAAAGAGAATTATTGCACCTGCAAATCGATGAATCTCTTGTCGACGTATTTATTGTGACGGAGTGCAGAACATGACAGGAAAACGTGAATCGATATATTTATTTCTGCGTGATTCTATTTGAACGACTTTTAAATTAGTCTCTTACCTTCGTAACACGCCACCGAGAAGACTCGCGTTCAAACATTCTGGTGGCGACAGTCGTCTTTGTACCTCTGCTACCGTAACTTTGTACTTGCTGGTGCTGCTTAGTAACGATAATCGTCCTGGAACCGAACAGAATACGTCCGATGGTTGCGCGTTTCCGGTCAACATAGCCTTCTCACTCCTGTCCGAAGGTTTCATATCTGCAAAATTAAAAAAATGTGACCGTTAGAGTGATCTTAAGTCTTTAGAGAAATCTCAAGCCTTACACTAAGGCCCCTATTCTCTAACTCTTAACAGGTTTTATACAGGTATACATAGTAAAAAAGCTGCGCAACGACAATATAATGATATTGTTACTATCATAAAGAGTTAGAGAATAGGGACCTAAGATTTATTTGGCATATATCTATTTCAGAAATATTATAAAGTAAACAGCGTTCGTAGAAAATGTGAAGAAATAAAAATGAAATAACATAATTAATCATAATGAAAAAAACTCTCAAAATTTTTAAAATAACAAAAGCACACATGTTAGAAATCAACGCAAAAAATGATATATATATTAGGTAATTTATTATAATTTTGACAATTAAGATAAAATAAAGAACTGTCTGCACAAACAAGAGCAATACGTTGAAATCTTAAAACGTCAATAAACAGTAGATGAAATATGTATAAAATATTTAATTCTATTAATATAAGAATATTAAGATGAGGACATCCATTTAGTATTATTTCATTTTAGGAATACTATAAAATAGATTATCTAGGTAAATAAAGAAATAAATCAATAATTAAAAAAAATAATAATTAAAAAATCTTATTTTCAATTAAAGGATCTTATTAGTAGTGTTTAATAATATGCAAATTCACATATGCAAATTTTTCAAAATTTTTTTCCATTTTATAAATGATTGATGTTGATTTGATTCATTGAACTTATTACGCAATCGTAAATCGAAACAGAGATATTGGTATTTCAAACTAGATTGATCATTAATTTTAATGATGATGATGATAAGCATTTTAAAAATCAGCAAAAAACTAAAAATAAAAATAAAATAAAATAAGAAGCTATCTATAAATAAAAACAATACATTAATAAAATCTTAAAATAGCAAATATGAAATATTTAATGGATATAATTGCCTAAAAAAGAATAGTTGCTAAAGGAAGATAAAATATCGTTAAGCTATTCTTCTCATGTACTACTTAATTATGTTATTTAACAGAACTTTGGTATAGGTTATTCTAATCGAGTCATGTTGACATATTGCGTGCGAATGAATCGCAAGGTCGCTAGAATATCTCGGCAAGTGAATGAATACCTGGCATTATTCATGATCAATACACATCGATAAATCTTCAATTTGCACACCCGGTCCGACTGTTCTGGATTCCTCCCGTCACATTATCGATCGGTGTAATGGTAACGATTTAGTAGTTCTAATAAGCCGAAAGATTTCCAAGAATTATCGAGCTAGTTCAATTTTTTTTATCTAATGAGCATCTAAACGAGTTTTATTAATCGAGTTTGTTATACTCTAGAAATGAGAAATGAATTCCAATTAGATGATCGGTATATATCGCATATCTTGCGATATTTTTCATGATTTACTCTGATTTTCGCCGTTTTCTCGACAGAACGATAATAATCAGTTTCTTCGTTCATCCAGCGACGGAATGCAATAATCCAGTTAAGACTGCCGTATAGTCCATTCTCGTAGGTCAAAGTGAGAGATTCGCGACTCGGTGAAGCAAGAAATACCAGAACCAAAGATCCCGATCCGAAATTATGTTATACAATCTCCCTCCTTTCCTCCTCCTCCTCCTCCTCCCCCTCCTCCTCTCCTCCTCCTTCTCCTCCTCCCCCTCCCCCCCCTCTCTCTCTCTCTCTCTCTCTCTCTCTCTCTCTCTCTTTCTCTCTCTCTCTCTGTATGTATTTACGTACAGTTGTGTGTACTTGTATTTGCATGCGTAACCGTGATCAGGGCAATATCTTCGGCGAATATTTTAAATTCGTCCGTACCGTTCCTGTTTTAGCTCCTATGCATCGAACAGCCCCGCATTATTGCATCCTTGCCCTGGAATGCTTAATATCGTGCCTTGGGGCCCCGGACAAAGCGCGTTATTACATGGCAAAGAGATGGTCAACTTATAACTCAACGGAGTTCTTCATCTTCGCCGACGCACAAGGGATGTATCTTGCGACCAAGTTTCACATCCCGAAATCGCTAAACGAGAGACATTTCACAGACGAAAGTCTGACTTAATCTTTTAATAATTAAGAAAAATGTAATTCCTCGTGATATAAGAACTTCTCTGTTTAAAGGAAAGTTCGCTACTAAATGTACAGGGAACGTAATATGGTATATAATTTAAATGACATAATAAAAAAAAAATTAACTCCTGTATCTACGAACAGATAAATTCACCGTGGAATATTTATTGTCTTAATATCAGCTAACTATCACTACGTTTTGCTTGATACATCACCGAGATTCTCGACTAAATGCACCGTCATTCAACGAGTTAATGTCAGCATGTTATGACAGATACACGAGGACGGCTCTATAAATCTAACCGATAGATATCTCACGGCATTTTTACCGTGCCGTACTATTCCCGCTCTATCGCTCCCGCAGCGCGACTGTTGTTCATTTTGTTGAAACGTAAACGTCGTGATTGCGACGCGTCGAGTTGTGCACCGAGAATGTATGTCGCTCGAGAATACGAACGCAGTTCGATATTCAGAAAACATCGTCGTCGTCGTTGTCCACATCCTTACCGTGCCCGGCATCGCAGGAGAAAGTAAATAAGTTGTCCGTATTATCTATGAGTGCCGGAATCGATCCATGTCGATCCATGTCGATGTCTCGATCTCGCAGGTCAAATAGGTAATCAATTTCTGTGCGCACCAAATAGGTCGACTTGTCGAGTTTATAAATTATAATGTTCGAGAGGAAGCTGCGATAGAAAGAGAGAGGGAGAGAGAGAGAGAGAGAGATTTTTGTTCTCTCTCTCTCTCTCTCTCTCTCTCTTTCTTTCTCTATCGCGGCTTCCTCTCGAACATTATAATTCATTAACTTGATAAGGGGGATCCTTTTCTCTCTTTGTCTTTCTTTCTTCTCAATAGGTGCGTAACGGCTCCAAGTCGGCTTTAGTCGATATAACGTTGAAATGATGTTAGCAAAAGGAGAAGAGTGAGAGAGAGAGAGAGAGAGAGAGAGAGAGAGAGAGAGAGAGAGAGAGAGAGAGAGATAGGAGAGAGGAAGAAAGGAAAAAACAATAGACTTACACATCAAACATGCGTTCTTTCTTCGTTTCCTTCTCGGCCTGATATTAACGAATATATTAAGTATAGGTTTTATATAGATAACATTAAAACAAGTCTTTTTTTTTCAACGTATATCTTGACACTTAGGTAAGACGTTAAAATTGTCTTCCTTTTACCCTTCGCACGATGATATATTATCTTTCTTTCTTTTCATCTAATCGCTTGTATTTTTATCGAAAATACATACTGTCGACTGACCTCGAGTATTGTTACTTCAGAAAAGTTTAATCTTCCTCATTCAAGATTTAAGTACTTTATTATATTTTTATACAAAATATTATACACTATATGTTTTTGTATTATGGACTACAGCTGATTGTAAACGCGATGTTTCGTTCGATTGCATTATGAATAGATTAATCACAAACAATTCCAATTTTTCTATCAGATATATGTAGAAAATAAAACATGTTTCAATTTTAAATGAAAAATGTATTTATCTGAATTTTATTTATTTGTAATATTTATAATAAACTTGTGCATACAGATTTTAATTTTTAATTTAATACATTGCTAGATAAGAGAATAAATTATTTTATTACTTTAACACATGCATATTGTCAAAGTCACATTAAAAAAAAAATGACAAATAGATTTCATGAAAATATATATTATATTTTTATATATTATATTTTTGTATCTTTTCTCACATTTATAACATATATACACACATACATACATTATATAGATTCTTATTGAATTATTTATTCGATTAACAAAGTATGATCTTCCGAATACGTATCTAATAAATTACATGGAATTCACAAATGTAGGATGATCCGAACTGTTTTCGCTGTCATAATCCGGGATCTAGTATATTCGCCGAATTTACAGTTGCGTCTAATTAAAATTTTGCGAATTTATTGAAACGCGTAGTTTCCGAAAGACAGTTACGATTCAGTTCGTCAAGTACCAACGGTAGCACGTACGCGTCGTTAGAGAACATCATTTAGAGATGCCTAAGTGCTGCGAGCATTTCTAACCATCCGATGTTGCTATCTCGAACACTTATCTCGATTCCAGTAACGGTTTACGAACGTATTATTAATTTATTTAATGAGAATAGCTCAGGCTTCGTTTATTTTCCTCGTCGGGTCGGCATCTATAGTGCAAAGCGTATATAATTATCGTGAGCTGCCGTAACCTTTTGCCGTGTGAATTGCGAAACCGTTTCACTCATCAGACGAACAACCATTATCGGTCTCTTTATCGCCGTTTAATTATTCACTCCTATCGGGTAATTCGATAATTGTAACAGGTATAAGCGAATTAGTAAGATTTAGGATTGAATAAATTATGATTGATCTCATTGTCATACGACACGCGTATTTTAAATTATTACGTGACACTATCGCGACAAAATGGACAAAATAGAGATATTTTCTCCTTTGCCCCCATTTCGGAAACTCTGAGAAATAGAATTCCAGCAAAGACTAATTTTGAGTATTCAACAATGAATTACATCTATGAGTGCGAGTTATCAAGATAACAATTGCGAATGCCATATGCTCAGAGATGTGCTCTGCTTCTCTTCGTGCAACAATGCACTCGAGTTTCTCATGAAATTCCCATCTCAGACCTTAAAGTAGATAGTGCTCAGGAAAATAACACTAGATAATTTGTCAACGTGTTAAGGTAACGTTATCGCAGATGCAACTTGCAAGCACAGTGCACAGCCGAACGAAATATTGTGCGGTTTATCCCTCGATTAATAATTGCAGATCGGCTCGATAAATTGTGTTATTCAAAATAATGTTCGCCCGCACGTAATTTGTATATGTATCGTTCGCAATTATTCATACCATTTGGAGTCTCTCGATTATGCAGCAACCTGAATCACGCGTGACCATGACACAGGAAGCACTTTACATTCTTACATCTTCGCGTTCTTGTTCTGTGTTCCGAGAAATATCTTCGAAGAAACTTATGAGAAGAACTCATGAGATTTGCAACACGAACTTTCCTCCTCTTTCGAGAAGCGTCGAGCGGAATAAGTGAATAAAAATTACTTCGAGTGCATCGGTCTTTTCTGCATTTATATTGTAAAATAATGCAGCATTTTAAATTTCTCTGTTAACACAATATAAAAGTTCTTTTCTACGTTTATTGTAAAATAACAAAACATTAGATTGTCCTGTTTAGAGAAATATAAAAAGAGTTATGATATTGCGATGAATACTACTTTAACATAATTGAATTTAAATAGGTTTTTAAATTTTTCTTATGTCTTTGAAGGCAATAGAAATGATTGATACTCTTTTAAAAGGAGCAATCATTTCCAATTTTTCTGTCATATTATTGAAAGCGATATAAAAGAAATACAATATAAAATATATTTAAATTATAAGGAAAAGATTTACTTAATCTGAGTAGTATTTGCGTTCGAAGTAAACCTGTATACATATATATATATATATACATTTTGAACTTTAATTTAATAAAATTATTAGATAAGAAAGTAAAGTATCTCATTATTTTAATACGCATATATTCATAGGTTATAGGAAAATTTAAAATTACATTTATAATTAATCCAGAAATAGTAATAATTTTGTAAATTATGAAATTACTAAAATAATGTAGCATATATGAACTAGCTTATAATTTTCCCAAATTATTGTTATTTAATAAACGATCAAAGTTACATCTTATACATTATTATTAAATTTATCAATCTGTGTTAAATCTCCGTTAACACCTATACTTCCTATTATATTAATTAACGTATTCTATTATTACGTAATACAAAATAATTCCTCTGAATATTCTTCTGAATACCTCAGAATATTATTACATGCAATTAGTTGTTCTAAATGAAGTTCTTATAGTATGCCGAGATTATAAATATTAAATGATTTGCAAATATATTCAACATAACTAGGAATATGTATCATTAAAAACAGATTAAATATGTATATCAGCTGAATAACATTGTTAGAAAAATTTCTAATAGCTTGGTAATTGACAATATTATACAATTTTCTTACATATTTATCTTAAGCATGCTTAATATCGTTTTCAATCATCCTTATTACATAATTGAAAATACTCTGATAACGTCATGAAAATTACAACGTGATCTTATCATGATGGATAAGGACAATTTCGATGAGAGAATAAACGCTGCGAGTAAAGCTTGAGATTTATTTATAATCTTAACGAGCGCAACTATAGGTGGTGTGCAAGAGCGCAGTAAACAAATTTCGATTTACATAATCGTTTCTAATTTAATCCTAATTAAGAGTCGTCTCAAATGCGTGTATGCGTGAAAGAATTATTGGGAAATACAGCGCGACTGCAACTATACGCTCATCGACGAACGACTCGTAAAACCATCGACCGCGAGTTATAAGCCGTGGGCGGCTTAATTAAATTCCACTTGGAAGTCGATAGCGTGGAAAAGTGATAAATCGATGCAACCGATCAGCTGCTCTTCTCATCGCCGTCGGCTGCTGAGCAACAGGCCGACAGGTAGTTCGCCATAAAAGGCGAAGCTGTCGCGTACTAGGCGCTATCGTTAGAACAACATATTGCAACTTTACAACCGTCCCTAAGTGCAGTAACATTGTCGAGAGTCAAAGGTGATGACAATAAGCGGTCGCTTAGCCGTCAACAAGAGCTCTCAACGAAGGAGTCATTCGCTGTTTCTATTTTATAGTTCGCACGAGTGGGGGATCTTGTTAAATAAGATAAATACGATCCGCAAGAAATCGGTGCGAAAAGGTTTCGTCGTCCGTCAGCGCGATAAATGCGCGTCTGTTTGTATGACTTAGTTCATCAAGATTGTTGGCTAATCGGTGCTCGTTTGTTGAAACGAGTTTGAATGGGAACGTCGAGATGATACACTGTAAAAAAATATTTTGTATTTATGTTGGAAACAGTCCACTCAATTCCTTGTTAAAATCTTATTCGAGTTAATTTAACGCAATATGATGATATTATTTAAATGTTTTATGTTATTGTATAAATTGATATTCAATATCTCTTAATGTAAAAATAACACAATTTGAGTAAGAAGTTGGAGCAAATAACATAAAAATAATGCGTTTTAAAATTAAATAAATAACGTAAAGATTTCTAAGATGTACAAACAAAATACATATTATATAATTTTATATAATTACATTATATAATTATTATAATTGTATTGAAAACATATGCTTCGACCGCGGTTTACTTACAAATAATATCAATATTACTTTTTTTTTATGTAAATTTTTTTACATAATATTTGTATTTATACAATATATTTTTATCTTGTGTTGAATTAACACAAAAATTTGAATGAACCATTTTGAACATGCAAAAGTTTAACGTAATTTTTCCAACTGTACCATTGCGTCAGAAATAATGTACGCGGTTTTATTCGAAAATTCGGCTTAAAAATAGATTTGTCGAAATCCTTGTTCAAATTTCAGATAAAACTTTTATGCTCTAAATTCTTTTGGAATGGAATCTCACTCTAAAGAGTGAAAATTGTTCCAGCCTTAAAAAAGAATGCCTCAATTTTCAATTTTTAAGAATGAGATTTCATTCTTAAATGACAATTCACTTTAAAAATTTTAGAGAGTAATAGAATAAAATTTATTAGCCGATCGAAAAATAAGTTTCAATAGGAAAATGATGATTGAAATCTGCAAGTATTTGCTAAAACCGACAATCACGGTAATAAATAAGAGAATCGTCTATGAAAGGGAGAAAAAAGGGAGAGAAAACATCGAAGATGAATGTACCAACGTGTCGGCGATCCTGACAAAAGATGCGATACTTGCGAGATTAGATTCACCGCTCGCTCGCGAACCTCGGTTCGATCAAAGAAAGATCTCAGTCGGCGGTTAAGTAACGCGAACTTACGTCCCGTACAACGCGTTGCACAACAACGCGTCGGCCGGTTTTGATCGCGGCCAGGTATTCCCCTGTCATAGAGCGTAGTTCATAGAATGTCTAACGAGATAGATCATAAACAACAATGGTCTAAGACGATATGAAGGCGGAGATTCGCTCGCTTCGTTCGCTCGCGAGAACCGCTCAGAGAACCCGTCTGTTCTCCGCTCGCATCCACCATTCAGCCGACTCGCCGTCGATTGCCTTCCCGCTTATCTCACTATGGGATTTCTTTCACGTTACAAGGAGTCACAACAACTGCGACTACACGATAGCCAAGGAAGAAATTAATCGTTTGCGCGGGCATTCGCGTGCGCGCGGGAAAATATACGTCGCTAGTGCATAAGGAAATGTAGCAACGCAAATGTGAAGTTAAAAGCGATGCCTGGCGACGCACCGCATTTATTGTGGAGCTCGCGTTATAAATCGCTGTCACTTTTTCTTCATCTCTCTCTCTCTCTCTCTCTCTCTCTCTCTCTCTCTCTCTCTCTCTCCGCTTCGTGAATCGTGAAACTCAGTCAGTTTCATAGAAGAGTGACATTAACAAGGTAACATTCTCGACACTGCCTCGCTGATTGCGAACTTCGGCTACGCAATCTAAGTGTTTGTGTCCAGCTATTTAAACTGCATTGTGCTTGTTCCGGACGATTTCACCGTATTCCCATCCTAGATAGACGAGCCGTTATTTCCAGCATCTGAGAAAAGTCTGGCCATATAGACACATATGTATGGGTTCGTTCACTAGTACAGTTCCATAGGCGTATTCTCGGCGGTTAATAACGATTGCAGGTCAGGTCGATGTAATTTTCATTCCAACGGAAGCCATTGAGTGGAGGCTACGGCGACTGTGAAGACCGAAACACGTTGGTCGTCAATGAAGCAACTGCGACGGTGGCGAAACACGACAGTTTTCTACCAGGTGGGCATGCATACGTTCTCTCAGAAAACCGGTGTGGTCGTGAGAACCATGCAAACACGCGATAATATGCAGAATGTCCGGTACAGAAAGAGGTTAAGGAATTCGTCACATCCGTCGATATCGCGATTGCACATCACAATTAATAAAATATAAGCATAATATCATCATTAAAGTCGCATCTGAAATCCATTAGATGACATAAATATAGGTTATCATTAAGTGTTAATAAAAATAAATAATAACAATTCCATTTTTTTTCCATAGTTAAGTTATATTATAAGAATTTGTTTTTTAATTCTCATATTTGTTATTAAAATATTCGTTTTGTTTGTGTCAAAAGAATTAATGAATACGATATAATAGACTAAATAGACATATACATTTTTTTTGTTGTAACTTGATAATTGAGTTTTATTGCATTCTTTTGTTTGTAATCCGTAAAAAAAGTTTCTTATTTTCATTCTTGTTATTATTAAAATATTCACTTCGTTTCTATCAAAGAATAATACAATCAAGATACAATTGAATATATGCAACAAAATTCAAAAAACATAAGTAAATTTTCAAAAAATATAAGTAAATTAAATTAAAACGTCTATGATAAAGTTGAAAACTGAAATACAGTATCTTAATTGAATTCGATAAAAGAAATAACGAGATAATAACATAATGATATGTTAAGACGAAGTAGCTGCTCCAATTTGATCGGTAGCTCGTCAATGAATGAGCGGTCGTACGAACCTTTCATTATAAAATCGTGGATTAAAAAATAGAAGGAAAGGAAAAGAAAATGAGAACATCTCTTTCGATCCAGTTACTTTCTCGTGTTGCTTAAGTCCGTTCCGTTTCATCGGCATGTTTCTCCGAACAGAGCGCCGTCTCTTGAAATGCGCGCTTCATTGATCTTTCATGCCGTTATTCTCTACGAGCCAATAAGATAATGGTGGTTCTTGTTATTACAGAAGAAGCATTAGCGAACAATGTACAAAGGCAAACGTACAAAATTTAAAAAGACAACGATAATAGTATTTAATGCAGCGTCGTTTAATCGATGTTGATTTATTATGTTACAAGAACGATATATTCTTCTTTCAATTATCCTTGAAAACTCACAAATAAGTTTAATTTCACGTTATCAGAAGCGTATTATTATATTGATAAAAAAAAGAAAGGAAATCTTGCAGTATTAGAAATTTTTATGGACACAACATGGATAAGGTGTATGTTCAATATCTTGATGTGTACATCGACATATAATTTCTGGACATATACATATAATTCTCATTATATAGGAAGCTATTTAAAACAAGTTAATAACATTGGTGTAATAACCGTTAATATAATATCATGTATGGGTGTCACTTCTTGTAGAAGATATAATGATGTCGTTAATATTATTATATACAGCGATACTCCGCTGACTGTAAATTAATTATAATAAGGTATTAATAGTATATTAATGGGAAAGCTATTTGCTTTACTGGTTTCTTTCAAATTAAAAGGAATACGACAAATGAAAAGTATGTCAATTAGGAAATCGATTGACGAAATGCCTCTACAATCAATATATTCGCTCGATGATTGAGCAATGACGTGGCTTGAAATGTTCATTTAGATATACAGATAGCAAATTGATATATGTTCGTGACTTGCAGATAGTACGCATTAAAATTGGCGCATGTCACGTGCAACGCCAGGATTCATTAATATTACATAAAAACAATTATCTCTCTTTTTCTCTCTCTCTTTCTCTCTCTCTTCTTCTTTCCTCCCTCGTTCTCTTTCTTTCTTTCGTTATGTTATTAATTGCACTTCTTCATTCCTATAGCAATTGCTCAAGCTGCACTTCATGTTCATACATGTAGTAGTCAATCCTTTCTTTAACAATCAATGAATAACGATGGAGTCTAATACAAAAATGTATCCAATTTAAAAATTAAATATTAATTAAAAATTCCGAGAAAAGTACTGTGCGTGTCAAAGCAATTAACAGCATTCCTCATGCTCTATTATCTAAATCGCAAAAGAAATAAACGTAAAGAAATAAACAATCGCGAAAAAAACCTTAATTACAACATTAAAATAAAACTTCGTCATACGTTACTCAATGTTTTTGCACTTATTAATCTTGTACATAAATTTTATTAAAATTGTAACGAGAACGTTACTTTTGTCAAGTTCGAGCTTTAAATGTGGGACTGCTCAGTTAAGGGACAAAAAGAGATAGGAAGATACCAGATCGATAGAGGATTCGAATATCAATAGAGGAAGCAGAGAAGAAAGAGCAAACTGGCAACAAACGTAAACAAGCTGAAGACAAATAGACATCGATGCCCGTCGTTAATTCATCCACATTGTAAAGTTAGAGAAAAGAAACTCTCTCGTCGATCTGGCGATTCGTTATTATCCACAGCCGCGGGCTATTTAGAGAAATCATTTCGTGCGCGAGCGATGCAACCGTCTCTCCGCGTCCATGATTCTAATGAGAGGCACACTCTCAGCGGCGCACGCACCTACATATGATTTATGACGCGATTATATAATGTCGATTATTACGACGGTGTATCGATACACTATAAATTGATATAGCCGTGGCACTCACAGAGTACTGACAGGCGATGCGCAATTATTGCATCTCGTGGATTTTGCAAACAGGTGCTCTCGTCAAGCCTGTAGATCCTAGTCTCGTCAAGGATCGCGTCAAGGCTGGATCAGCGATCTTGTGTAATCTTTTTGATGAAAAAAAGGGGTCTCTCTCTCTCTCTCTCTCTATCTCTCTCTCTCTCTTTCTCCCTGGACGTAATCTATGAATAACACATATCTTCTGTTTTATTTCAGATAACCACAGAAAATACCTATGACTTATCCAAATTGACTTACAGTTCGTGCTGTCATTTTTTTTTGTGTGACTGTCTATATTCAGGCCGTCTACACCATCATGTATACAACGTGATATTCTATATTTAAATATTAAATAATTTGAATGAAAAGTTCAGCGCAGGTTATCCGTGACACATATGATACAAAAGAATCCTGTTATTAATTATATATTAGAATTGGGTTCCGGCAAAATGAGTTAGTTTTTACATATATAATACAACTTATAATATGGTGAACAAAAGATATCATAAGAACAAAGCACAATAATGGATAGTTTTTAAACTATAGTGTAAAACTAGTAATTACAGAGTACTTTAATACATCATAGCTAAAATTAAACTGTCTATTATTGAATTTTATATCTAACGCTTTTTTGTTCATTAAATTACAAGTTACATCATATATGTAAAAATTAACTCATTTCATCGCGAACCATTTTCCTATATAATTAGTGAGATCCTTTGTTAAGAATATTTCATATCTCAGCGGTAACAACGATCATTTTGAAATCGCGTGTAACGTTCAAAGCTCTCGTATGATGAAGATATAACAAATGCTATTGTTATATGGATCTTGTTCAATCCATGGACGCTTGTATTGGATCCAGATGAAATTAAACTTGACTTGGGACTCGTCGAGTTTGCGATCACTATCTACGTCGATATGTCATTTAACGCTCTGTAGCGACGACTTCGAAAAAAAGGAAGAAACTAGCCCGAACAAAGTTCAGAAGCAGCACGCGCATCAGCGTGAAACAATTACTGTTACCATACGTGACTGCTACTATGTGAAATATCTCCATCTGCGAATAGCCTTGAGCCCATAGCTCGAGTCGTTCAATACGTGCGTCCTGGACACGCACAAATAATTTCCTGGGCAATCAATGCACCGGAAACTTAACCAATCGACGCGTACCAACGACTTCACTTACTTCTCGACCTTGATTGGTTAGCTGGTGTGACTGGGGTGTGACTTTTCGGCCGTGAAGGGACTTCACGCCGAGAGGGCTTTTGCTAGGCAGGGATCCACCTGGCCCCCGGGGCAACTACAAGCAACGTGGCGATCGTTAATTTCATTAGGGACTGATTTTAGAAGTTTAGCTGCCTTTATACAAAGATGGTGGATGCCCTCCATTCGGAAGGGACCACGCGCGAAGGGTCCGCCTGCTGAACAATAAGAAAGGCACTTATACTTCTTCAGTATTTGAAATTTGGAAGCGATCAGTGTATTTTTCTTTCAGTGCTTCTGCATGATTAATATTATTTGAATTAAACTCATTTTCATGATCGTGTGTTTAATAAAAGATATATTTACGGCAAATGTGCGAGGGAAGATTGTTATCATAATCTATCAATCTGCCATCGCAAATAGAAGAATAAAGAATGATTATCATTCGCTGGCTCGCGAGAAGTGGCAAGGTGGAAATATTGAATAGTGCGAAATAGAAGAGAACCATTAAAGTCGCATAGCTGTATCGTTAGTTGATCTTTTTTGAATGATTAATTACTTTTGATTCTTCTTACGGCTGAGCTGCGTAGATAACAAATTGATCCATACAAATTCGTATTGTAGAACATGTGTTGCCTTAAGTAAATTAGCAAATACGATATACGTAGTGAGAAAAGACTTTTGTACTTTTAGATACGCCTTCATATATTGTAAGTAATAATTTTTGAAAAAGAAGTACATCAATATTTTTTTTTAACAGCTTAGGCTGTTAGTCTTAACTTTCTCTTTCCAATTACACTACAGCACGACTTACAAAATCTTTTTTTCTCGAAAACAGATATCGACTTTTAAATTATTTTCGGTCTCAATCACGCACGAAACAAATTGTTTTTTAAGAATAAATTATGTAACTAAAACAATGTAACTAAAACATGTTAATTTCAACTGTTGTAACTGTATGATTAAAATTTCGTAGAGCATTATCGCTAAAAGAATTTGTCCGTCCTCGATATCTTGTGGTGAAACTAAACTGGAGCGCGTCGCCGTCATCGAGTGACGGAGCCAAGGTAAGCCACAATAATTGTATAACCGGCTTCCGAGAAGCAGAACGTGCTCACAGTTAGCTATTATAATATCATATAATATGATACATCGATATTATATATATATATACATATATATAATACTTTTAAATATACAT
>NW_017259302.1:1412565-1417424 GCF_001594045.1 Atta colombica
ACAATAAATATTTTATAAACAGAGTCCCTGTAATATTTTAAGACGAAAATACCGAACCTATGATAATTTTCAAATAAAAAGAGTTTAAAAATTACGAATGGCAGGGCTAGAGTTTTACTCAATGACAAGTTGATCCGTGTAAAGATGCTGAATTATGTAATTTTCAAAAATATGAAATTCGAAAAAGTATTCTTTTTATTTAAAATATAATCATAATCTGAGCATTTCCATATTAGACTTTTCGTTTTAAAAAATTACGTTACGTTTTAAAGAAATTTTTTAAATATTTATCGTCAGTTTTGGGATATCTTATATTATATATACATATTTATGCTATTCTTATTGAAATGATTGCAATTAATGGAGAGCAAGTGTAATTTGCATTTTGTCATTTATATAGAAAGTTACTACGAATGAATGATTTGTAGATAAAGCCAATTTCAATGAAAAAATTGAAGATATTTTAACTGAGTAAAGTAAAAAAAAGCAAATTGAAATTACAACATTAGTTCTGTTCGATATAAATTGCTAGATAAAAATATTATTCAAACATGTGTTTAATATACCTATATTTAGTTTACATATTTAAATAATAATATGTGATCGATGTAGTATCTCACGTGTATTTCGTACCGGTTTCGGAAAAAAAAATAAAAATAAAAAGATTCACAGAAAGGAAAAGAAGAACACACGAAACGCGAAATTGTAGGAGAAAAAGAGAGAACAATTACGGAGAATGAGAAGAAAGAAGAATAGAAAAAGACCGGCCAAATAAGCCGTCGTAGGACGAGTAACGAGGCATATAATAACCCTCGGTGACACTCGAACAAACAGCCATCTGTAGGTAATACCCCTGTGGTGAGGAACGCCCCGAAAACTACACCCCGCCAAGAAATTACAATGACAATGAGCGAAATCTGATCCGCCCGCGGGCACGCACTGTATTTCTTTTTTTCTTCCTTTTTGCCTTCACACCTCCTCTCGCAGCGCGTACACGATTCCACGCGTCCCAGGTTCTCGGCTATTGTGCGACACGACGATCCGAAGAGGCGAGAAGAATTAACGTCGTCGAAAACGAGGGTCGTCGCGTAATACGTTTGTGGGTTGTACGCGTATGTGGGCTTTAAAAGTCGTTGTTTTCTACAATCACACATTTCCTAAATAACGCCGCTAAATCATATATCGACCGAATCCTCCTGCATTCTATCGAGTTTAATCAAACTCAAAGCAGTCAAAATATTTTTTAATTTTTTATCAAATTTATAACGGCGCATTTTTTGAGATTTTCCTTTGTTGCAATGTGTAATTACATTGATCAATTACTTTTTTTTTCTTTCTTTTTTTAAATATAGTATATAAGTAGAAATATAAATATAAATAGTATATAATACAGTATATAAATAATAGAATAGATATATGTTAATCGATAGTTTTAGTATTATTAACACAACATCGCTGTGCTTATCTTAGTCTTAAGACACTATCATGTTTTCTGATAACAATCGCAGAACTTTCGTAAAATATTATCGATTAATTGATTTATTCATTTCATGGCCATGATATCTTCACATTAAATTTAAAAATTAGAATATCAGAATAAAGTTAAACAAATCACGGTCCTCTCACTTTGGTTTCTAAAGTACGAGAGAAAGCGTGCGGCATTTTGACGTCCTCTCGGTTAAAGCAACGAAAATTGCCGCTACCATTTTGGATGGTAATATGATTTCATAATTAATTCATAGATCGAAAGTTATATATATTTCAACCATAAGTGTAACCTCCAAGATAAATTCTCGAGAGTTCTCTCTGTCCAATTTATTGATGGGATACGATCGATCTTGATCTCGGGTGAGCGTAATACTTTCGCAAGACGCTAACCATGATTTCATCTATTGACATGAACCGATCAGAGGCATATCTCTAGTGAAATTAGGCATGATACAAGTTTCCTTATAATCTACTTCCATCCACGGTCCCGTAACACATCCTTCCTCTCTGCGTAATTTTCTCGAAGTTATATAATCACATCATGCGTCATGGTTGTGCGAAATCTTAAGCTGCTTCCATATAATTCACAAAACATAATTCACAAACGTATACACAAAATGACGTATTACCATACGCAAGACCATTTGTACGTAGATGCAAATCAACTGCACGCAATAAATTGAATTGCGACAGCGATGGTATTTTTATTTAAGCCAGGTTAGAGAAACTTATTATGTATTTGATATTTTTTGAAAAAATATAAAAAAGGTGATTTTCTTGTCGATAATTGAGCAAATATAATTCATTTTCGTTACTCTTTGCTGTTCCATATTATTGGTTAATGTGATAGTTTAGTCCAGTCTAAGTATAAGATAATAAGTCCAGATGTATAAGTTGCTATTCGTAAAACGTAAGTCTTTATTTTGAATTTGCGTTTATTCTCTAAAAGCTTTGGATTAGAATCTGGAGTGACGATTGAGTCAGTTGAAAAAGAGTGGCGCAATTGTCAATTTTTAAGAATGAAATTTCATTCTTTAGAGTTAGATTTTAGTCCAAAGATTTTTTAGAGAGAGCATTTTGCGATTTGCGAATTAGAATATAGAGACATTTTACGCACGAATTTTATTTGCGCGATACATCATCATCAAAAATTTTAAACTGACAGATCATTCAACAAATTTAAATTATGATATCATAGGTGTAAGTTTCATGAAGACTGAAAAAAATAAATTCTCGCAAATACTTTCACAGAAATTTAATACTGACCATACCGATTTAATACTGAAAGACAGTAATTAATTACTTATTTTAAGTATTAGAAGCACTGTTTGATCTTTTAATACTCTAGATGAATAATTAATTACAGTCTTTTAGTAAATTTGTCAATATAAGTTGTATTAGATTTCTAGTATTAGATTTCTATAAGAAACAGAACGAGTAAGAAATCTATTTTATTACATGATATTAAATAATATTTTGCAACGTAGAATTAGAAAAAAAAAATTAGATACAAAGCTAAATATATTCACATTTATATCTCGATGATTAATCTTTATAGGTACATCTATACAAGAACTTTATATAGAAAACTTTCCACGAAAGAAACCGGAAGTTAAATTTTATCGTGCATGTAAATCCGTAAATAATTCATCGTGTTGCAATTCAATGTGACGTTCTTCAATAATTCTGCCATTTGCAGTTTTTCTTACGATCTCTTTCGCGATCAATTGATATTGCGAGAGAAATGGTTTCTCGCATAAGAACTCATAGGGCTCTTTGCGTCACTTTTACACGCGCAAAGGAAAAGAAATAGAGTCGTAGGTTTATTTTTACAAGCAGTTAGAAAATCTGATCACTTGCCTCTGACACGATGGAGAGCGAGAGAAAGATAAATTTTAATTAAGGGCGACAGGTCTCGCTGGTGCGGTTACTTTATATTTCCGGTCGCACAGTGGCCGTTTTATTATATGTTGGGATTATGCCGGCGCCAAGCTATTTCGAAGCAGTGCGCGTTGCATTTTATGCAACCCGTAAATTTACCCACATTGAATAAATTCCAAATCGAACGATCCCGCCATCGCGAGACCTGGCTTTGTGTTACGCGCGGTAAAATTACAGATCGAAATTCGAAGGATATGTGTGCAAGAGATATGATAGACTGTTGTTGTGAGATATGCATCTGATGCTTAACATAGCATCACTCTAATTGTTTCTTTTGACAAATATCCAGTATGAGTAATGCTAAAAATTTTACAATTGAGCACTTTTATGCTTCTGTCAAAATCTGGAATACAGATGAGCATTTTCGTAATTACTTACTTTTTAATAGTGGCAGATCGTTCATGAACCCTCCATCGTCCACGTTTGTGTTCTAAAACATAAAAAAAAATAATCAAATTTAATATCAAATTTCTTAATATATTTTTTTTTGTTTATATATATATTTAATCACAATTTGGAGATAATTTTTAAAAATAAAAACATAAATTAAAACATTTGTATATTTTTAAATAAAATTGACCCTTTCAATATATAACATTAAATTTTATATTAAATATAAATCATTTTATATTAAATATTATGTCTTTCTTGTAAAAAATAATTCATCTATAAAAAAATTTCACCTATAAAATTGAGTCTATATTTTTAGTTTTATCATTTAATTTAATTTAATTTTTTAGATCCTTAATATTAAATCCTTTATATGATCATAGCATCGTTGTATTTAACATTGAATTAAATGCAAGAAGAAATTAATTATTGATTTATGATTCACACAACAAAGAATAGATTTGTGATTTAGAAATAGTGCGCAATTTTTTAATACATTTAATATATATTTTTACATATATTTTTTGTTCGATAAGAATTTATGATAAAAATCAAAAAGTATTGTAAGTATAAAATATTCAACATTATTTATACCGAGAAATACACTAGTTATTTCTTTTTCACGAATATTTTTGCGTATAAATCGACTACACGGTTATGTGCTTGTTTAAGACAAAGAAAAATATTTTTGACCACAGCAAAGTATGGTATGTTTCGCAGCATTCCGTCTCGCATTGTAACAAACGACTGACATTCTGTTTAATGGACGCTGAAACTTTTTTGACATAACTGCTTTACTTTATAAAAAAAAAAATAGATTAATCCAAAAGGAATCGACAAACATTTATTTCATGAAATTAATCACGAGAAATAATTTAAAAAGTTATAAGTTAACTTCTCTTAATTTTTTTTCCCATTTTATATATTAACAATTAAATCTAAAATCTATTAAAATAAATTCTGTTTAAAAAAAAAAAGCTACAACGTTACTGCTTGTCATTTCGCTTCATATTTATCGATAAATGTGCGCATTTATTTCT
>NW_017259302.1:1417524-1420372 GCF_001594045.1 Atta colombica
TATATCTCCAAAACTGACAAGACGCTTTAAACGTCATGAATGCAAAGCTATGGTCAAAAATCGCCCCGCGCAAAATGTACGTAATTTCGAAGCAGATCTTCAGTAACCACAACGCTTCCGTTTGCGGAAACATCCCGCGTGTTATCCTCAGCGGGCAAGAACGTCATCAAAAGAGATGCGTCAAGGGATGATAATAGAGAAAATATGTTGCGATTACGTACATCGTCGCTCACCTGGGGGTCGTCAACGAGGCTGCTGTGTAGAACGAGGTCGGTCTGGTCGAGGCCCGGAGGCGGTAGGAGGGCGTCAGGACGACGTACGGCGCCATACTCGACGCCCCTTCCACCGCCGCCACCACCGCCGCCGCCGCCGCCTCCGCCACCGCCGCCTCCACCACTACTGCGTCCGCCGTCGTATGGAAAAGACGCGTGCATATTCGTCTGAAATCAGGAATGATGTTTCAATTAGCATGATACTGTCAGCTTGACATTCTACTAATGCAGTTCAAATTATTTTTCACAAATAATAAGTGCAACCCAAGTGTCTCATTTCCGAATTCTGATTGGACAATCCTAACAGGAATCAAAGATTTTTTTATTATTTAAAAGAATTTACAAAAATGCCAAAAGTACAGTTTGTTGATATATTTCCGTTATTATATATTATTATTATATATTTATTTTCCGTTATTACATATATATTTCGAATACTTTATACGAATGAATTATCGCAAAATATATATTAAATCTCGAGTATACTCACAATCAGAGAAAAGCATAGTGATAGCAATTATATAAACAATAATTGTATAAGTTTCAGGTAGATAGTTTATTAAGTAAGAATTACTGTGTAAGTGTAATTAAATAAATTATTTTATAGTTGCAATAACTATAATATAAAATAAATTATTTAACTATATATGTATATTAATTCTACTTATAAAACTTAGATAGTTGCTACCAATAGCTATTATCTTTTTCTCTAATTGTCAATGTAGAAAAATTAAAACTTTCAACAAAATATTCAAAAAGTTAAAATCTTCAATTTTACATTCTTGATCAACAAAAGTTATATTTTGTAGAAGAGAATTATGAAACACATTAGTTTTTCTTATTTTGCACTCGCATATTTTAAAAATGACGTAAAAAAATTATTTTTTACTATCCATTCAAGTTAGAATGTGATAGTTGAATCTTTGAGATGTCATAGTAAATCATTAAGAGATATACATTGATCGTAAATTTCTGAATTTGTCCTCTTTACATAAAATTAAGTTTAGAACGAGGTTAAATGATTTTACATGCGAAAGTGATTGCTTGAAAGACTCATGATAGTTTACTTATTATCAGATCAATATAGTTTTTCTTGGAATCTCGTTTCAGAATACAATTGAAACTAAGAATACACTGAAGTTAAAGTTGAAACTTAAATCAAATTAGATGTAAATTGATACGAAGCGATTGCAAACGTTTTTATAAGTAATTTATACGATATAGAAATAATATGCGTACGAAGAAATTAAAGTCAACGCGGACGGGATCTAATTGGACAGTATTTAATTTAGTATTTCGGGGGGGGGGGGGGGGGGGGGGAGGGGGAGGAAGGCACAACGCGGTGATAGGCAGTAAATAGGTAAAGGCCGGAGGTCGACAACGAAGTAAAGGTTGCCGTGTCTACGAGGAGAAAAATTGCTTCGATTACCGGTACATAACGGATCCATGACAGGCAGGAATCCTCGACGTTCTGTGTGATGATTTTGTACTATATTTAGGATGATAATGAGAGGAAAACAGTGAGCCATAACCGCGTCGCCATTAGCAAAACATCATCCGCAATTAATTAGCTTTTACGCACGGCATATAAATTACACCTCTATTGCATATTTACATTTTTATTCATATTTACATATTTATTTATTATTTAATGATATGCAATGGTATTTCTGCGTAATGCCCACGTAACAGTTAGTAATAACAAGGGGTGAATTGACTACTGTTTGATTTTTTGTGATTTTTGCAAGATGTGAAATATCATTTATTTTGATCACGCGCATCACATTTGCACTGCTCAAACAAAATTATAAAAACAATTATTAATGTAAAAGAATATTCATGTACATAATTCCGTGAATCAATAGTTTTTCATTGGTTACAATCTAATAATACTCTATTATTAAATATGTAAATATTAGGTAAATTCACTGGTATATATATATATATATATACCAGTGAATTTACCTAATATTTACATATTTAATAATAGAGTATTATTAGATTGTAACCAATGAAAAACTATTGATTCACGGAATTATGTACATGAATATTCTTTTACATTAATAATTGTTTTTATAATTTTGTTTGAGCAGTGCAAATGTGATGCGCGTGATCAAAATAAATGATATTTCACATCTTGCAAAAATCACAAAAAATCAAACAGTAGTCAATTCACCCCTTGTTATTACTAACTGTTACGTGGGCATTACGCAGAAATACCATTGCATATCATTAAATAATAAATAAATATGTAAATATGAATAAAAATGTAAATATGCAATAGAGGTGTAATTTATATGCCGTGCGTAAAAGCTAATTAATTGCGGATGATGTTTTGCTAATGGCGACGCGGTTATGGCTCACTGTTTTCCTCTCATTATCATCCTAAATATAGTACAAAATCATCACACAGAACGTCGAGGATTCCTGCCTGTCATGGATCCGTTATGTACCGGTAATCGAAGCAATTTTTCTCCTCGTAGACACGGCAACCTTTACTTCGTTGTCGACCTCCGGCCTTTACCTATTTACTGCCTATCACCGCGTTGTGCCTTCCTCCCCCTCCCCCCCCCCCC
>NW_017259302.1:1420472-1436304 GCF_001594045.1 Atta colombica
TGAAGTCGCCAATATGTCTCTGTATCAGTATTTTATAATTACATCATGTTTTTAATGCGAATCCACAAAATAAAAATCGAGTTTAAAAATTGTAATAATTTTATTTTATTTAATAATAATAAATAATAATGATATAATAAATTTATTATTTTTATTTCACTTGTACAAATATTTAACTTTGTATAAAATAATAAATGAATGTTTTATGAAGGCTAAAAAGATATCAATTTCGAGAAATATCAAGTAAATATCGATAAATTAAAATTCATAAGGACTGCCTCACTACAATTACGTATCTTAATGACTTCGTCGTGAAGAAATCTGATCAGTTTAAAAGGCATAAAAGTGAACAAATAGATTAAAGCTGCAATTTTTGTAGTCAGCATTATAAAGTCGGCACAATGTTTCGTTGTTAGAATAACAAGAAGATATTAATCTACCCTTTCAGGTAACGGAATTACTATCCCGTACGTACTTCAACATTCGCTGCTTACTCTCGCCAATGTAGAAAGGAGAGGCGGATGACGATGACTCGTCGAAATAACGCGTATTGCACGTACGCTGTATTGTCGCGCTATAGCTTCAGCTTCGCGAGTTCAGTTGTATGCTCCATTAAACGGTACTCACGATGAAAATGATCAGCGATATCGTGGCTTTTCTGTCACGCGTGTCGGCAAATTACGAACAAGTGGCGGCTCTCCGATCTGGGAAGATTTTATCTCTAGGCTCGCAGTGAATTCTTCATTGGTCTTCATTTGTAGCTTTCGTCCCGTAAAGCAGGCGCAATTTATTTCGTACTGCATCGCTGCCGCGTCGCCGCATCAGGTCGGCATGTAACATGGTTTTAAATGAGAGACGAGGGAATAGTTGTGAAGCGAACGCACGTGAATGCGCGTAAAGGATGACGGCAGGAATCCTCGTGCTATAAAAGTTCTCTTATGTCATCGATAAAGACGAGCGAGCTGACGAGGCTCTAATGGATCCCGCCGATCGCGTAATTACTCTCGCGTTATTCTCGCACGATGAACATGGTCGGCTGTTTAAAGTTGCTTCTTAAAGTAGATACGCCTATAAAATCGACATGCGCGAAGTACTTCAAAAGAAAGTCGCGAACCTCCCTTCATCCGGAGTGATGTTTCCTGTACAGTAACTTGATTGGATCGAATTTTTTTGACTAATTGCTTTCATCTTTAGCACTGATTGTGTTCCGTTAAATTTTGTATATCTCTTACTTTATATATAATTATAAGAAATTTTAAATTTTATTCAGGTAAATTTTAAAATATTCATGTTTTATCATACATATTTTCGTAAGTATTCATTCTCACGATACTTTCATTCTCCCATGACTTACTATTAGAATTCAATAAATGTAAAAACAAAAATTTTAATTGAGAAATTTCGCTTCACAGCAGACGAAGGCAAGTAATAACAGTTTCTATTTATTAAACATAAAAATTTATTAAATAATTTCTACTTATTTAACAATATGGAAAAGAAATTCCTCTCGATATATAAACTCATATGTACAAATAGATACAACAAGAGAAATGATAAGCGGATATAATGAGACTAAGCGCGAGTCTTCTAGGAAATGGAGAATAAGGCGGATATATGCTTAGAATCTTAATCACGACCGCCAGGGAAGAAAAACTAGCGATTTTATTCAGACTGCGAGTCGCTCCGTGTCACAAATACGGTTATATCACGAGCCCTTACCATTATTGTTCTACATCTTTTCTACACGAGCATCGCAACGCAGAAGAAATTACCGCAAGCGAGTTTCTCCGATTTCTTTGCTATAGATTGTCCCCCTCTCCTCCTCCACCGTTATAATCCTCCGTCCTGTCATGATCGTTTAGATCGACGTGCGACATATATACAATAAAGAAGATTAAAAAACTCACAAATGGTATTGGATTCCCCGATCGACACTCAACATTTCTCGTATCACTTCGGATATGCTTATATCGATTACACATTCCATGCATTCTGCCACTCGCTGTATAATGTAATTCTAATTATGATCCTAGTCCTAATTATATGATCAGGTGATTAAGGAATCCGGGGACGCGCGTAAAAAATATTAACATATAACTACAGCGTCTCACTGTAATTACAACTGCCGAGAGAAACACCATTATTTGATAGTTATCGTCATAGGAACTTTAACTTCTTCTATTCCATGAGATTAGCAGATTGAAAATTTCGCTTGATTGAAAATTGATGCCCGGAACGTTGCACCGTGTGACTCGCGAATCCGCTGGATTACAATTTAGAGAAGCGGGACATCGGCGCAATCACGGTATTTGCTTTTTAAGCGCCGACTGTGTCAGGCTGAACGTCAAGTTTAACCATTGAGAAGAAGGTGGCCGTCGCGCGTTCGTTTTAGGTCCGTCGTTTTCATGAGATCGAGGCTACTCGATCGATTCATCATCCTAACGTACGGAGAATATTGCGTGTGCGGATTAGCAAATATGCCTAATGAGCTCGATATGATCGATAGCGTCGCTATTTTGCGTTCGCGGTGGGAAATCGTTCGGCAGATGCGAGAGAGCATTAAGGTCATGACTGTCCGAATCCGAGTCGTGATTAGGAGGTCGAAAATTATACGTTTTATGTCGCGTTCAAGGCGGCCAACTCCATCCAGGAACTTTCACAGGAATGAAAAAAGGCACGCGGCGTTAATTAACGTGCTTGGAACCGCTTTCTGCGTTTATATTGACGAGTTCGTGATAGTTATACATTGATGTAACCGTGTTGTGTCGGCTAATGAGATGAAATGTGATCGCCTTTCTCTCGTTAAACGCTCCGGTAAAATAAAATCACGTATCGCCGTCGCGGTAACGTCGATACTGATAAATGATGGCGTTGATCGGATTGAACCACAACGAAACGGACAACGGCAATAATATGCTCGCCTGCATTCTTGTGAAGCGATATATTTCTTATTACGTAATTCCTTCGCGTTGCGGAGTATTGGGATACAGTTATAAATGTATATTATTTACACGCGAGGAACGTATACGCGAGAAACGAACGTTTGGAATTGTGGGGATATTTATGTATGGTTGCCTCGAAGAGAGCAGAACATGATATAAAAATGTAAACTTATAATTAGAAGTGCACTAACGTGAAACAGAAATCGAACTATCTTTCTGTTGTCGCATTTCTAAAGAACGCACAATACAGTGGGATAAAAATAAATGCAATTTTTTTCTATTTGAATTGTGAAGATATTTATACTCGTTTGCCCTGAAAAAAGCAGAATGTGATATAAAAATGTAAAATTTAAAATATGTACAATTTAAAATAATGTTGATGTGAAAACATGGAAAATGAATATTTTTTCTGGATTTTGTTGTCATATTTCTAAAGGATGCACGATATAATGGGATAAAATAAATGCAATTTTTTTCCTATGTTGTAAAAATGTAAAATTATAATTAGAAACATACCAATGCAAATACTTTTTTTTAGATTTTGTTGTTGCATTTTTCTGAAGGACGACAATATACAATGAAATACCATAAAAATAAACGCAACTTTTTTTTCTATATTGAATTGTGAAGATATTTATATACATTGCGCTTTAAAGAGAACAGAATATATTATAAAAATTAATAATGAGTGTGCGCTTAAGAAAATAATGGAATATTTTTTCCGAATTCTACTATCACAATTGTAGAACGCGCGATCATACAATGATATCGTAAAAACGGAATATTTTTTTCTGTGCTGCACAGAGAGATTTGCCAAAACCATTCATAATTATCCGTTCAAGTCATTCGCAGCAAAAAATGAATGACTCGTGGTGATTATTATGAGAATGTCATTTGTCTATAGTTACATAACGTATGTAAGAAACGTAAAGTAGTTTTATTCTATCACTATGAAGCATTTTGAATCATTTAGTCACAACATAATATAAAGCAATATTTTACGATTCTTTCTTCATCAACTGGTTTTTATGAGTCATCGGCTTTAATCTATCTTTTTAATGTCTATCTTTCTGTTACATAAACTTGTGTTAATGAGTGTTAAAGAAAATAACCAACGACTTAAAGATTTAAGAGAGAATGTTAAAATTTTAAAATTCATTAAATTTGTATATCGTATGACATGTTGCTACTTTGAAGATGGCATACAAAATTCACTCGCGTCTATTTCTCGTACTTAGAGCAACGTTAATTCACCCGTACAATTCTAATCCGACCCCGTTTTCGCATTGCGCCGGCCGATTAAACGGCATGCTCTTTCCAGCAGCGAAGGCGCAACAATGGTGCCGATTTCTCAAATCCAAACCCCTTTAGTCGAAAAGCTGTCACAAACGCTACTCTACCGAGCATAAATGCTAAAGGACGCTAAAGGGGTCCCCAAGTTGCACACAATGAAACGGGGAGGATACAACGGAGCATCACGTTCTCAAGGATAAAGCTATTGCAATCGGTCGATCCACTCGGTTGATTATTGGCATTGTAGTCGCTTCCAGAAGCTCTCGTTTCGTCCATGTCGCGCTGAGGATGAGACGGAAAAAAATGGAGAGATCCATGAGTATATTTTTTTAGAATCTGTAACTTCTTTTCATAAAATAGAAATATGATGTTACTTTTAATATTATAAAAGTATATCGTGTTATTTACCATTTGTTATCCGTTTTTTATTATACCATTGTCACTATTAAATATGAATTTTTTTTTCTAACTCTTTACAATGTTTATTCGTCATGATATTTATATATCTAACTTTTTAATTTTTGTTAATTTATTCTTTATTACAATTCTATATTCTTTATTACAATTTTTTAATTGGCTGAAGAAGACTAAGTAAGTCAAAATAAGTCTTATACAATGATTATTGTTGAAAAATAATTTTAATCCTTTCTTCCATTGATTTTAAGGTTCAATAAATTAATTTTTATTTCTTGATTTAATTATTAGTTTGTTTTTACTCTACTTTGTTTAACTTCTCTATATTACTTGTTATATTACTTAGCAATTTCAAGCTTGAAAATTGATGTTATAATATTACTTTCATATTAATTTCAGTAATTATTATAAAAGTCATAATTAAATTTCTAGATTGTTTCTGAAAACACAGATATGTATTTTAAAAATACAAAAGAATTTTTAATATTGAGACATTATTGTATTTACGTATAAATACTTTAATATTTTATATGTTTTAATGTACGTTTACAAAATATCAATTTATTGTTATTATTATTTTATATTATATATTCGATATACTTTTATAAAAATATCTCTATGTTGTGACAAATAAAATGTTTGGACAACGGGCCGAATTTATCGACAACTTTGAACAAGGATTTTACGCGCGTATAAAATCATCTGCAATTTGCTAATAATGCAAGACGCGGGTTTGTGCACCCTTTAGGGATACCTTTGCCATCATCTTAGGCATCGCACTGCTTAGCATATTTGTTTCAAAGCAAACGTTTCTGGCATCCTCCCCGAGGGAATGCCAAAGGTCAGCCGAAAATTTAATAAGTAAATTACACAGGGTGCAGCGAACGAACTATCACACACAAGGGGAAGTTTATTTCGCAGAAATATTGCGAAATTTTACGAAATTATCGAATTTGCGCGAAAAAAAACTTAAAAAGTGCAGAGCGGCAAAATTTTAGCTGCAAAATAAATAATTTAAGATCATAATATTGATTTATGTGCTAGCTTTAAAATAGCTGTAGTAAATCATTATGGGATGCTATTAGCAAACAAATTTACAAAATTAACATATATTAACACACATTAATATTATTATCTTACATAATTACTTAACACGTAATATCGCAAAACATTAACTGAATAAGAATTTACTTATTTAATTTAAAAAAAAAGAGAGGTACATAGGATTATTTCGCGATAAAAACAAATAAGAAAGACAAAGAGAAAAAGAAAAAAAAATGGAAAAAAAAATGATACGAGTGCGAATTTGTATCGCGTCAATTACATCTAATCGGCATTTACATCTAATTACAATTGCTTATTAACCGCGTAATCTAATCTATAGATCTAATCAATGATCCTAATGGAGCTGGCTATTACACGACTTTAGTCACACCGGAGCTCGATACGTCCGTGTCGAATGTAGCAATTCGCATAAGTTTCGCTCGCTCGGATCTAGTTATCGGTATTAACGATGCAGAGACAAGAGAGAACGGTGTCGAGGAGACGCGCGAACGCGACCAGGACGCGCTTAACACTCGAGAACGTCCAAGTTTCCCTAACTATGATGAACTATGCAAAGGCATCGTATGGCTGTGTGTTCCGCAAGCTTTGGGGTGCCAAGACTTCGCGTTCTGCCCGAATAACCCGAGTGTCTTCTTGCCTCCAAGCACATCCGAAAGTCACGTCTTACGACGATGGGCACGGAACGATCTCGTGGATCCTCGTATTCGCCGTCGTTAAAGATCCAGCGCTGGTTTGTCACCACGATAAACCGTGCCATGCTATTTATTGTCGTCTGTCTATCGCGAGCGCATTTTTCATATTGCAATTTCGTTATTTTTACAGCCACTTACAATTAATCGAGACACGCTTATTAAAAATATCCTTTATAATGCTTGCGTACAATTACGTAAATATTCTCTGACGCCATTAAGCTTTGTATGATTGATGGAAAATTCTGGAAATTTTTCGCAATCTTAATGATGATATTTAACTTAATTATTATGCTCTCTGTAGATATACTTAACTATTCGCTGGTAATATAAATTTTAATTCTTCCATCAATAATAGGAGTCTTTAAAAAACAGAGCACACTTTTTATAGTTTGATTATTTAAAAATCTAAAAAAATTTTGGTAGACTTGTCGAAGCTTTATCAATTTTATGAATTTTATGAATTTTATCATCATAGAACGATCGGATTGTATTTATTTTGATTTCGTATATAATGAATTTAAATTTATCTATCAAAATTTTTACTTAATCAAAATATCAGTAATGCAGAGAATTAAATAATATTTAAATAATTAAAAATTATTATCATTTTAAATTTCTTTTTCTCAAAATTCATTAATTTTTTTATTGCGAAAAAGTTCACTGACATTAATATTTATGACAACATTAATATTTAAAAGTTTGCT
Source organism: Atta colombica (assembly GCF_001594045.1). Lineage (NCBI taxonomy): Eukaryota > Metazoa > Arthropoda > Insecta > Hymenoptera > Formicidae > Atta > Atta colombica. Next base: position 1,427,583 of record NW_017259302.1, read on the forward strand.
ATAAAAAATATTTTCTTGCACTGTAAAATATATTTTTTCATTATCGAATTTTTACTTTAAATTCTACAATGTTATGATATAACTTAAGTGTTAGTTACAACATAACTATTGATACATTAATTATAAGTAGGTATGTATAATCAATTAATTATGTTCCGCTGATAAGTACTGCTGATAAGTGCTAACAAGTTTATAAACAACCCTAAGTATCAATTCATGTAATCGTCAACATTTTATAATTGCTTGTGACGCAAAAGATCTTTTATGCTTTCTTCTTAGTTAATCTTTATAGTTGTCGATATTATCTCTTTTCAATGTGTAATGATAGCAAATTTTTTTCACTTTTTTGTAAACCGGCTGGTGACCCTCGTTCAGGATGATTAATTATTATTGGCTTCATGCATTATTAAAGAATTATTGTAAATAAAAATGGCCATTAAGAACTCGCGCGGCTTATTTACATTTCTGTTTGAAATATGCATATTTTTTGTTGGCTGTTAAGTAAGCTTTTTTCAATATCCTCTTGCAAGTTAATTTCTTAGAATTAAAACTTGTGCAAGTGATATAATATATCTGCGTTAGTTTCCGTATGGAAGGAAAACAATAAATAACCACTATGTAAACGGTGGAAAAGTGCGTTATTCCGCAACCTAACTCAATATCGCAGGAAATCGGGAGTATAGCGTTCTGAGATTTCATTAAAATCGAAGATACCCACCCTCTCTACAGGAATGCCCGTCGGCTAGAAAGAAATCGAAGGGGTGCGATGTTTGGGATAATCGATAACGTGCATTTGATCGCGGGAGGGTAGAACGTCAAAGCCGCCCTCACATGGCAAGCGTTATACGATTGAAACACTTTTATACCCTAAAGTAGGTATATCAAGTTTGATTCCTTTCAATACTATTTTAAATTCTTGATTGTTAACATTAATCTATTTATAATTATCTAAATAGCCAAGCATTTTTTAATAACAATTCCATCAAGATAGAATTAATTTAATGTTATATAATTTAGATAATACCTCGTGCCTCCTGTTTACATATCTAAAAATTAAATTCATGAGAAACACTAATTATCTCTAGTCACTTGAACCCCGTAAACTGTCTTCGTCAGATTTTAAATAAAATCGACGATGAAAGAAAACACTTTGCTTGCAATTCGTAACGTCCGTGCGTATATTTTTTATTAGCGCGTTATTGGGCAACTCGTTCGACATACAAATTACAGTAGCAATATACATAGCGTCGCATGTCCGGCTCTCAATCATACGGACGGAAAATAATATCACGGTCCTTGATAAAACGCCGAGTCGGCAACTCGAGCCTGCATATGGCGTGGACAGATGCTCTCCGCAACAAACTGCTCTTCTGCACCGCTCTCAACTCCGAGACGCGCGAAACGAACACGGGCCTGAGCAAGAGTGACGTTCGTCACACACCTCCGTGTCGAATTTCGTCGAACGTATTTTCCTTTTTTTTCTCTCCATCGCGCCAACGTCATATGACACCTTTGGAAATCGGGCACGAATGGTAATCCGCGATAGAAATGACGGTGGTAGCGTGTGCCGACGCGGTAATTAGGGTGGTGCCTTCGTGAATACCAAGAGCGTGCAAGGTGGACCACAAATACTATTGCTATAATGATCGTTGGGATCTCAAAGCCGATCGCACTCGACATCTGGGTATAGTGTTGCTGTAATACTTATATACGAAATCGTGCATAAAACTGACCTTTGCAACGGGTTTTTAAACAATACTCCTGTCTTAGATTGTTTATACTTAAATTCAGACATAGCATTCATTCTATAGCATAATATAGGTATAAATAATCTATCATAAACATATAGTATCGTCTAATCATAAACGTATAGTAGTTCTTTAAAAAAATAAAAGGTTAGCCGAGCCCCTGGCAACCAGTTATATGAAAAAATCACTTTTCATATTCTATAAATTCTTATACTCTAAAGTGTTATTAACACGAAAAGAACAATTTTATTAAAATATTTAAAAATATAGTTAGATACAGATCTAAAAATAATTTTGTTGGACTATCAAAATGATTATACAGGATGCTCAAATTGGTTATAAAATGTTAAATTAAAACTTTTTGCTTTATTACTCATCCATGCTTGAACACCCTGCATAATTATATTGATGATTTAATACGTGTAAATTATATTTAGATATATATATCGCATTCATTTTTTAGATACTTCAGCAAAATCATTCTAAAGTGTGATTCGTTTTGACGTTATTTTTTTAGGTGTTAACATTAAATATTTAAATAGTGCGATTTTTTATAAAAATTCCGTCAAGATAAAATTATCCAGTTCTGTCATATGAATTGAATTGTTAAAAAACCCATGATTTTTTTAAGCAAAATTTAAAAAAACAATTCATTGGCAATCGGCATTTTCTATATTTTTCACTTTATTTTTTATATTTATTTATATTCTTTATTTATTATTATTATTATTCTATATTTTTCTATATATTCTACGCACGATTACAATTCAAAAATGAATTATTTAAGAAATAAACTTTATAAATGAAAAAATAATACAATATAATAAACGAAAGTTCTTCGTGATGCATGCGACAATTAATTCAAGTATATCTCCGAGGACTAAGACGCGTCCTGTACAAAATATCATTCTGTACAATTTTATTGGAGGGCGAGAGAGACTCGAAGGACATCAGTTTGGTCGGAATTCGTCTGGCATGATTTCCAGCCATGTAAGGTGTATTACACGGGGCGGGCAACTCCGCACCGTGGCAAATGCAAATGTCGCGCGAGTATCGCGGCCACAAAGTCCTGTTCCTCTTCATGCTCGCGGCAGATCGACGATCGCAATCACCGATGTCACGGGGACGACGACTTATTGACCGCGACTCTCCTGATAGATCGATACCACGCCTGTCATTACATCCACCCCGTGAACACACGTCGCGAAGATATGCCGCGGCGTCCTACAAATAACAACGTTGGATACTTTGCTAATAAGGTATCCAGCTGGCCGGATACCGATGATACACGTGACCGGATCTTCACCAGTTTTCATTCCCTTCTATATGAACGTGGTACTGGCTGTACATACATGGCACCACAATTTCCATGCTTCCGCGCGCGCGATATTCAGGATATCTCCCCAGATCTATGAGGAAGGATATGATCGCGTAATCTAAGATTACACGCCGCTTACATCGCATTTGTTAAAGACACGATCTTCCTTCGCGGTAACGATCGACCATGGTTAATTGTAAGTCTTGATGAAGCCGAATATTAAAATTTAATTGCGAAAAGCTTATATAAAGGAAGTATGTTATAATTCATATATATATATATATGATTAAAAAGCAAACTTTTTATTTTTTTAAATTGTTTCGGCATATGTTTGAATAAAAAAAAGAAAAAAGATCAGAATATATAGTATACATACATTACGTAATTAGATATGCATATAATATAATTCAAATAATAATTCATATAATTGTTATTTAATGAAACAATGAAACAACAATGTGTGTTATATACTTTGTGTGTTGAATACTTTAAATGTTGTATCTTTACATACGACAAATGAAGTTCTACCGTATGAAACCCCACTTGCAATTTTTCTCTTCCTGTATAAATATCCGCATTGCAGATTTAATAATATATAAATAAACTTGTCGAGAATCACGGCCGAACATCGTTAAATTTACAGCATCGTTAGTACGATGATCGTTGTTTTAATTAATGACATGGATTTAAATATTACATGAATCGAGTTTTTGTCACGTTATTCAGTATAAGAAATCTGACCTTCTTACCGCGTGCATTCTCAAGTATTCTTTAGTTCCTTTCGGATGCTTACTATTCACAATACATATTTCTGTATGTTTCCACATATTTTTTATATATACAATACTTATAATTTATGGTGTTTGTAAAATATAACATCAAATTTGGATAATTGGAAACTGAAACAAAATTTACATCATATACATATTTCTTTGAATAATACTAAGTGTTATGTAAATATTCACTTACAGTAAATAAATATTTACTCAATAAAGAAAAGGTCAAATCAAATTAATGATTTTTGTATCAAATAAATATACATATGTTTAATAAATGTTTACATAGAATTAATCAAATAAATATTAATACTAAATATAGATAGATATTATATCAATTTAGTTTTTTTTCAATGCATCCCAAACACGCGCTGGGATCTTTCTTGTATGTTGTCTGTGTTCGGCTCTTCATCATCAGTGTTGCAAAATTTAAGATACGCAATTAGCGAACGATTCTTTGATCCTTCGGAAAAAAACACGAAGCCTTCTTTTTTTGACAATATGTTAACTGAATGCAAGTTTTTTTCTGATACGACTGAGACTCCATTCGAGTTGGTAACAAAAAGTAAATGTTTAATTTTTTAAGGATGCTCGCTTGTGTGTAGCTATAATACATGTTGGTAATGAACGAAACTGTCGCGATCCTTGCACCAACGCAAGAAAAAGTATAAAAAGAATGCAGACGTGTAAACGCAAAAAGTCAAGTTTCGAATGTTTAATGTAGCGTGTGATTGTTTAATTGGCGTCTGTTGGAAGAGCGCGTAAGATTGATTGTATATGGATTATGTAAGCCACTGAACAAATAATTATGAAGGGTCAAAGGATTAAAGAATGTAAAACTCATATGCGAATCATGTGTTATCCGGCTATATAATATTCTTTTTTGTAATTGACTATATTTTAGAGTTAATTATACGAGTATCAGTAGCCTTGTGCATCAGTGCGTTGTGTCTTGTTAGATTATTCATACTAAGTCGTTAGACATTATCGAGTGTTTGATTCATCCACAAAACACATAATGTTCATTTCACATAAAATTTCTTCAATCTTACACATATGATATCTTCCTTTTTATAGAACATCATTCCCTATCGTAGAGCGATTTTTTTTTATCAGATTCGCGCGACTTTCTTTACAATTAAATTTTACATTATGTATTTTTTTGATTTTATATCATAAGGGCATTTTTTTCAAAAATTTATATAATAATTAATTTTTGAAAAGTTTTCAAGAACATTTAAAATTTTTCTAAACCGCATTATAACGCGCCAAATGCATTATTAGAATAATACATGGCAGTTTATTATGAACCACAGATCTAATAATCAATTTAAACAATATTATACACATAAATCCCATTGTAATTTATAATGTTCCAAATGCATTATTAAAACACTAGCCAGAATACTAGCTGTTTTTATTTATGAGATAAGCATCTAATATAATTGATTTAAGTTTCTACGGAACCTTTTATGATATCCTTGATGCATTCTCTACGTGAAAGCATATTTTAGTACTTACCACGTGAATCCCTTCGGCGTCTCTCCTGAGATCACCGCTCCTTTGGCCCGCGGTGACGGCAGCGCTTAGGTGATTGTAGTGGTGTTGGTGTAGTGTGTTGAGCGTTTGCGTATAAGGATCACCGACGAGGTAATCCAGGTGTTGCGGTTGGCCGAGACCGGGATGCTGGGGGCTAGCGGGCGCGTGATGATGCGAAGGAAACGGGGGTGGAAAGTAAGGGGGTTGGAAGTCGGAGGCGGTTGGCAACGATGCGCCCCCGTGGTGGGGCATACCGCCCCCGTTTCCGTTTCCCCGGTGTCCGTGGTGATGGGCACCGGAATAGGGTGACGAATTCCCGCCGCCCAGCGAGGAGATGCCCCCATGACCAGTCAGACGGTCCTATGAAGAAAAAACATCACAATTACATTCTGCAGTAAAGATTCATAATTATAAGTGTTAAAGAGACGTTTGAAAAGTTAAGAACGTAATACTATAAAGGAATAAGCAAATAACTTTTGTTAATAAACCAAATTGCGTGGACATACAAAACTTCTAGGTGTACGGAAAGAATTGGCTTTGTTGAAGTATCTGAAAGGTTAATTAGATATAAATTTGAAAATAAATTTCGTTCGACTCAAAATAATTATATAGGATGATCAAATTAATTGCAAATCAAAACTTTTTTGCATTGCTCATTATGCTTGAGTCTTCAACATAATTATTTTGATAGTGTAACAAAATTATATTCAAATCTATATTTATTTAAATCTTAAGATACTTCAGTAAAACCATATGTTCTTTTCATAAGCATTATATTTCGCTAAATCTTCATAAGCATTATATTTCGCTAAACCTTTTTCGACTTTCTACATGATCAATAGAGAGATAAACATTTTATCACGGATGTTTCGATTTTATAATATAAATAAATAAATATTGTTTTTTTTTTAAATTGAGATACACTTTTTACAAAACCGCCGATATTCGGCGAAGTTAAATTTCTTATTTATTATAAAAGATATCTGGCGTCGCAAAGAGTTCTTTGTTTATAGCTATACTAAAATAGGTTGTAATATCGTGTTAAGTTTTGCTACTAGGAGAGTCCAAAAGGTTAATCAATTAGCTTCGCGGTAAAACAGAAGAAAATGAATCTCCTTCCATTTACAAGATCTGCGCACAGTCGCTCGAAGGATTCACTTCTCATGGCGGTAATTACAGACTATGTACAACGTACATCCGATCCATTCGAGATAAGAGATACGTCACACACATCACGTGTTGCATCTGATGCGAAAGGGTTAAGCATCGCGCATTAGTCAGAGCGGACCAAAATTACATGGTAAGACACAGTAACGCATGGAAATTCCTTCTATCAGATTAAATCTACATGTGATTAGAAAATGTATTTATTTGGAACATGTTTCATTAAATTTTGGGTAGCTTCCAGATTAACTTCCTGACTTTTGTTAATTCATATAGATGTGATAATCGAAAAAAAAATGTGTATAAATGTATACTTTTTTTACTTTGGATTTTCTTGTCTAATGATAGTAATTAAGATAAAAAAAAAGATATCAAATAATCTAAAAAGATCAAATATATATAAAATATATATACAAAATATATATTTATTGAACGTAGCAGTTAATTACTAATATATCGTTAATAAACAATGTATTAATGTAATATATAATTATAATTATTATATTATTACTATTAATTGTAATATGAAATGATGATAATAAGTATAACAAAAAATACAATTAAATTTTTCAATTCCTGTATAAATATAATTAATCCACGTTTATTTCTTCTATTATAATAATAAATCAGTCTTAACGCGATTTCCACTAATTTTAAAGACCAATGTAATGAGAATAAACCACAATAATCATTTTAAAATTTTTTGTGCAAAACAAGGCCAATGATTATTACAGCAAAAAGAGATGAATATAGATTTCCATAGTTTCATAATAAGAAGATGGAAACTATGCAAATCTCATAGTAATCGACGCGAATATAAATAGATTATAAAATGCAAGTACTGATAGGATTGAGGAAATGCAATTTTTAAAACCTAAACTGATATATGTAGATTATGTCACTGCAGCACTGCAATCGATAATATAATTGGATAAAATATTCTAAAGATAAAATCAGAGCTGGAAAAACTTATAATTTTTTAAAACTATGTATTATAACGCACTTGTGTTTTTTTTTTAAATAGATTTTAATTACTATATTTAAACATCTGTTAAAAATCTAATAACTTTATAGCTGTTATTTATCATTCGATGTTTGATAATAATTCCTTTTATTTATTAAATAATACATTTTTCCTGTTTTTCACTTACTAGTCATATTTAGGTTTTTTTAATTTAATTATATTTTAATTATTATATACATAGTTCAATATATTTCATATTTTATAGTTTATAGATATATGATCCACTTTGTACTTCTTCCTTTCTCTCTTTGTTGTATATTTTTTTTTAATTTAATTTTTTATATCAAAATCCTATTTATGTTTAGAAAGTGCACATAACATTAATAATACTAAACGGAAATGAAAATAGAAAAAAGGAAGTTCGACAAGAATTTCTCATAATTCTGTTTAAATTTTGCGCATAAGATCGAGATTGTGCGTAGATCTCGATTTATCTGATCCATCGACACCTTCTCGCGCACGATCCAGGGATACTGTTTAATCTGGCCTGCGTAATCTCGCGATACGAGTTCTCGATTGCACGATGTTATTCACGTTATAGATAGTATCATTCGGGATATATATCTGGATATCAGGGAAGCTTTTTGCAGCGGCATGTATCATCTCGCGTGAGCCATTAGGTCTTCGCTCGTTGCGATATGATCTTGAACGACTCTATAGACCGCGAAAAGATCGGTCTGCTAGTTTCATTTTATGTATTACCTAAAGGGCGCGTGCGGTGCCCAGCGCATTGGATTTCTTTGGATTTATTAGAAACATACAAGCATAAGTCCTCGTACTTCCTCGTACTTCCATAAAGAATCGAATTTCTCAGAATTGGTCGAGGATGATGGAACCCGGAGATAGATGTTGCGCCTATCTGATTGAGCTTTGAATACTGCCGCGAAACCAAATACCTGACATAGAGCTTGAACATCTCGCAGCGAACATCACTAAAGCTTGAAAACAGATTTTTCATATATACGTAAAAATCTCGACGTAAATATACGTGACTACACGCTTGTTGACGAAAGTTAAAGAATAAAAAGCAACAATTCACGAATTATTCTATGTTTTATTTGTATATTTGTGTGCTAATTAATTATAAAAGATATATTAAAATCATTTGAAGCATATGTCATACAAAAATAAAAGGACAGAAATTCAAATATAT
>NW_017259302.1:1436404-1446433 GCF_001594045.1 Atta colombica
AATTAATCTTCTATATTTTTATTATTTACAATATCAATTTATATTTATATTTTTAAATTATATTTATTGATACAAAAATGTTTTCTATTGTTGTACAAGCTTTATACGTGCTACATTGTGTGCGTGCATGCAGTGTATGTAAATGTATAGTTGTTATGTAACTAAACCGATCATTTATCGACATTAGTTCCGCGAAAGATGTTTTTATTAATTTTCAAAAATACTATGCTGTAAAAATCCCAAGTTTCATATTTCAAGGCAAACACGAGCTTCTAATCGATAAGAAGTAAAATTTATTGTTGTTATACTTGATCATCTTCTAAATTAGACTTTTGAAATCGTAGCTTGAAACTTCAGCGCAACGTTGCGATGGATATATGATTATATAAGTCAGTTTATTACACATCAAAAGATATAAATCGCAATTGCGTGTCTTTACATCAAAGTGACCAACTTCTTAAGAAAGGAGGGACATTTAAAAAAAAATCAATGTTAATTGTCATAATTAAATTTAGTAGATAAACAGTTTTTATAATTATTAATAAAACACATATGAACAATGTTATATTATTATGCTTGTAAATAACTAATAATAGGTACTTAATGTATAACATAAGATCACAATAAAAATTACATCAAGGCTATATTTCGTTTCACGCATGATGCGTATAATATATCATTTTATCTTTCTTTAATATTCGGTAAACAACTAGAATAAAATGATATATCATGAGCACTATGAAACGGAACGCACTTCAAGTTACGAGAGCATATTTTATTTTTTTAAATTGTACCTAGAGGGACAATTCATAATTATGTCCTTAATTTAGATCAAATTTAGGACGCGCTGTAAAGTGGGAACAAAGAGTTAAAATTTAGGTCTGTCTCTCCTAATTTGGAACGTGGCCATCTTATTTTATATATATTGTTACTAATGGTCAGAAAATATATTTCATAAAAAAACGCTACCATTGTGTGTCACAAGAAGAAATGGCATGTTTGCTTCGCAATTTTAAATAATTTTCCATATTATGACAAATGCATTGCTTTAAACGAAGGTTGACAATACTAAGATTTAAAATTTTCAAAAAGTAAATTTTATATATTCTAAAATATGACAGCACAAATTACAATAAATCGCGTAGGCAGTTAGTATACGTAGTTACACGTAGTAACACGTAGTTATTTATATATGTGCCCTGCGCGCATATGGTATAGATACTCATGATGGAAGGCAAACACGAGGATAGGAAGGAAAGTCGAGAGTCGGAAACGTATATTTTAAATGTCGAATATGTATTTGTCTTGTACTCGCTCTTAATCAGGTATGTCGAATCGTTGCTGAACGACTCGCACTCTCTTACGCCTACAAAGTTGAAATGCCGTATAAACATACACTGTCGCGAGATCATTGCCAAATAAACCGATACCAATCGTTGTTCCGCAAAAAGGAAGTGAGGGAAGAAGAGAAATCGTTGATGTATGAGCATGACGTGGGAATTTTGTATCGGTGATATCGAGCGTGTGTGATATTTTAATATTGAACAATCCGCAAAAGTGGCAGCTCCCTTCACAAAGAACACGGCCGAACTTTCCTGCTGAGATCACTGTTGATAAGATTGGAGAAAGCGTCGTTACATACGACATGTGTACAATTAATAATCAATAAATCGGCCCCCTTCACATGGCGAAATTGCGCGATGGGAGATTAGGCGCAAATTTCCAAGAAAAAGGTGTATAGTCACGGGCAACGATCGATGTGTTTAAATTAATTTTAATGGCTGCTACGTATCGACACAAAGTATCTCAAAAATGTGAAGAAATTTTAGCGTTATTAAATATGACGACATCGAAATTGTATAATATTATAAAATTAATTATATTGTCACGTTTACAAGTTACACACATATGATGCATTCATTTTATATTTTGTCCGCGTTCGTCAAACTTAAAGTCAATAATATCTTAATTCGTTAGTAAAAGATTTGTTTTCGTCAGTGAAAGAAAATTTATTAAAAAAAAGTACTGTTAAATTATATTTTGTGTGTGAGAACTTGAATGTGATTACAGTTAAATATAAATATTTGGAAAATCACTCGAGTTATTTTGACGAAATTTTAAACATATGTAAAAATTCAAAATAACCAGAATGATTTTTAAATTTAAAAAAAAAACAAAATTTTTTCTTCAACTTTGACATTTAGTATATATCTTTGAAGCCCATTCGGATATATGGTCATATAAAGTTTTTTCATTTTGAATTTGTATAAGGAATCGATCCTTAAAATCTTTTGGAATACTCATATAATATATTCATTTCTTAAAAGATAAATATTAAAAAAAAAAGAGATGAAAAAGGAAAATAAATTGACCAATTTTATCATTTATATATTGCAAGAGTTAAAATTTCAAAAAATTATAAATTTGTGGAAAAAATTACAAACAGGTCATTTTGACAATTTTGATAGTCCTAGTGTTAAGAAAAAATTATACTGATATAGCGTACGTAACTGCAACCGACGTAACGGATGATAATTATTATTATATTTCTCTTCTTATATTATTGCATGAGAATTATTGTACGAGAATATAAAAGATAAAAATGTGCGCTGCGGAGGTGTAAACTCCCGCTATTCCTCTATGGAAGATGAGTTAAAGATACGAATTGAAAATTGCACGAAGTAATTGTGTCGTGAATTTAAAAGATGTGTAAATTATTTCATGCGCGCGGGACAAGCACTTGCGAGAAGTAACATGAGATAAGTAAAGGGAGAAAGAAATTAATGGCAAAATGCCCTCAAGAAAGAGCACACAATAATTACCGCTAACTTTGCATTAATATCAGTTAAAGTTTGACAGGGTACCCATTAACGTTGAATGTGCGTACGATTAAAAATACGCAACTGCCGTATCTACATAGTCGCTATGTAATGAAAAGGTAATTGCTGTATATATTATATTTACGTATTTTGACCCATATTCGCGCAACAGTATATTGCGATAACACGTAGAGAACCTTTTGCTGATGATAATACACGTAATACGTATAGGTGACAAAATTTTATTCCCTTTGTTTAATTTCGAAGTTTGCTCCAGCAGGACTGTATAAGTCGCGCAGTTCCACGTAACATGCGGCTCTTTTGATCGGGAAATATTTCGGAGGAAGGAAGAGTATTTCTTGAGTGCCAGGAAAAAGCGGGGGAAAAAAAGTCGCACCTCGACTTCGATGACCGTGGCCATGTCGACATGGGGCGCGTAGCAGAACGTCAGCTTGTCGGCTGTCGGCGCCTCCGTGCGCGGCGGGAACATCCCCAGGATCTCCAGTTTGCCGGCTCCGTAAATCAACGGCGATGCACGATCGGCACTCTCCACGGAGAAATTCGCGCGTCTCGGGAACCACCTCAACTCGGATCCTTCTTCGTCATCGTACACACGACACAACGCAAGCGGAATCCCGTCCGATCGTGCTACACCCGCTTCCACGTCGGCCGTCGCATCCGCGCGCGCGATAATACACTGCACACCACGTCGGGACGGGCACATCAAGTCACACTGATGACGAAGAGCACCACCGTCTTCACTCGCAAGGTTACGAGGCGTATTTATATATTTTCGGAACGAGAGACCGCGGGAATTATTGTCGAGATTAAAGGATTAGAAAGGAGTTTTTCGAAACGTTTTTTTATGCATGAGATCTTCAAAATATTTGACGTAAATCCTAATAAAATTTTAGTAGAAAGTAGAGAAGCGGGGGAAAGAGAAAAGCATCATTTATAAATTAAAAAAAAAAAGAACATGAGAAAACAGAATGAAAATATACACTATGAACGAACGATGTCGCATGACTCATTCATCGATCACCATTGCTGTTTATAGTTCACGCAATACGTGATAGTTTCGCGGCCGCGATATTCCTTCGGCCAACGTCATTTTTTATATTTTCCAGACACATAGTATCACACTTAAATTCATTTCAATTGTGATCGTATTAACCGATCTGTCTCCATATTTCTTGTAGATAAAATGATAAATTGATCAATCGGAGTCTCGACCTAGGGGTTGCAACCTGGTCTTCGAAATATGCTATTCGAAAAATATTTCGCGTGTTCTATCCCGGGTAATGGCTCGCTCAGAAATTAAAAGAAATGATGAAGAAAGAGGGAACTTGAAAGGGATAACCGAGGATGATACGGCGTTCGCACCGATCTTTCGACGAGACCGGTACGAAACAGCTGATCGTGGCCTCCGTGTCGCGGTCGACTGAGCGACGAGGATGTCGGCGAAATGTACGAAAGTAAAGCCTAAGAGGCTGTATGGCCGCGGACAAAACGGGAGGTGCTACGGTGCGCTCTTACCGAGAGCTACTACTACTACTACCACCGCGATACACCACCTTAGTATTCTGCCCTACCATCCAGCCGGGTGTCCCGGCAAACGCCGGCGAAGGAGCAACGGAGCAAGACAGAAGGAGGTACGCACAGGGAGGAGAGAAGGTGCGCCGTTGTGGATGGAGCGGGAGAGAGAGATCTCTCGTTTGTGCACGCTTGCTGACGACGACCGAAATTTCGCCCCGGGGTACGCGCCACCACGTGGCACCTAGACCTAGCACCGGCGACCCCCCACCAGCCGATGGACGATGGGACGTCCCACGATCGAGCGAATAGGAGTAATGGAGCGGTACTCTACGACGTTCGCCGACCCTCGCCGAACCGGCGAACGCGGCCTCGTGTCCGTGCAGCTTCGCGCTCGTTGTTGTATGTACTTCTTATAGGGATGCCTAAAAGTGACCTGGTCAATAATATTCGGTATTAACAAATACTGATAATGTTATTGATCATGTGTGGTTGATATTGATGGATAGGATACTGACCTGGATTTTAATTTTCGAGCATTAATATCGCTTTATTAGGATTTATGTCACAGTATGTGATAATAAATAACGTACAATAAAAGTGAAATGTCAATAATACTAATCGTGCAAGATTGTAAAAATATTATAAATATTGATGTGTATTATCAGTATTACTGTGATTCAATATTACTGATCAGTATTATTGATCGTGTAGGGTCACCTTTAGAGATCAACAGAGATGCTGTGTCCTCTTACCCTGAGAACATAGTGAATGATGATGAAATATAAATGTTACCATAGCTTACAACAGAATTAATTCAATCTTATAATACATTCTTAACGATTTTAATAACAGACTACTGGCAAATGTGCGGCTGAAGTTGAATTTAAAAAGTATTTAACTGTAAATATATATTTCTGTGATAATAAAGCTTGAAATTTTTGTTAAAGTCCACTTGATATTAATTAAAAAATGATATCTTTTTGTTTATTTTTTACATTTGACAATTAGATTTCTGAGACATTTTAACTTTCGTCCAGATATATCTGCAGATGTAATGATATATTTGAATCTATAAAAAATGTGATATATATCGAATTATTAAGATACAGAGTAAAATGTATATCTAATTTGCAGTTCTCACTATATATAATATCTGTAAAGAGTAAAGAATAAAGTGATGAGATTCAGATAACTGGTTTGTACAGGCTGCTGCAGGAAATTAAAAGTGCCAAGATTCTCAATTCTCAAACCTGTCGCTCGCTATGTATATCGAGATTAGCATGACTTTCGTTTGCTCAATTTCTGCGTCGCCGCATTATTTCACGTGATGGATCATTAAGACATCATTCCAAGTGGCGGACGTCTACTATAACCAGGTGGCACGTTGCGCAATATTGCAATAAGAAAATAAAGTCCACTTTGGGCAACCTATAATTCGTATCAAAATTCACGGCAGACCCGATTTATAATTTAAATGCCGCGTAATACGGAAAGTATTTAAGCAATCAAAAAATGAAATATACACCAAAATATATATCTAAATATATGGTATAAAATCGTGATATTCTATCCTGAAGATTGATACAAATTATAGTACATATATATATATATATATTGTTTAAGATGGAGTTGATACATTAATATTGCAATGGACATAAATCATATTCGTCATTTTTTTATTATATTAAGCACAGAAAATTCTTGCCTAAGAATTCAAAAGGCGGTAAATGCAATTAAAAAGCAAAAGTTATATACAACGCGATTGCGAACATTACATAATTGTCTCCTGAATCACGGTATTTTACATGTGCAAAAATACATTTTTTTTCTCACCGGTTCCACTAATAATTCTACTAATGATTTGTTTATTAAATCACCTAGTGCCAACAATATTAATGACATATCGTGCGAGAGATAAGAAACGCAAATCTTATCCGCGTGATCGTTGCTGCCCGTTATCATATAAACGTCACATTTATTAACGCGTAGCGAGAGGTGGAATTGGAACGAGCGCTGCCAATGCCGCTGTTTATTAGATTCAAGATTAATGTTCGTAGTCGAACGAATTATTTAAATTGATAGCTCGCGCGAATGAACGATCACGAATGAACGAACGCAAAAATGTCCCGTTGACGCTCATTCACGTCTGCATGGCGAGAAGAAAATACTGTGTGAGAGAGCGAGAGAGAGAGAGAGAGAGAGAGAGAGAGAGAAGAAAAAGAGAAAAATAAAACGGGATAAAGAGTGAGAAGAGAGGTACTCTCGGTAGAAGTCGCTATTAATTTGCAAGGTGAAAACGGCCGTCAACGTTAGGGTATGACGTTGCTCGCCGGGTCGTCGACACACTGGGCGTAATTTATGCCGGCGTAAATTTTGCAGTGTAATTACGGGGCGATGCGCCATTCATATGTTCGGCGATGTTATACGCCGAAGTTAAACGTCCAACGAGCGTCGCGTTCCTTCTACGCGAAACCCGGATGCTCCTCACGATAAACCGAGAAGAGAATATCGCGAACATGGATTCATCGTCTTCTGCAGCATCGATACGCAACCAAAAGGTATTTGTAGCAGAATTTAATCCTCGACATGTATCACACTTCAAGTAGGCGCGAAACTGAGTACGTACGAATACAAAAATACTTTTCGTCTTTACGTCCCAACAAATTCTCTTAAGACTAAATTTATACTCGCAAGCGTGATGAATGATCGTCGTTATTTTTATCTACGAAGCCGCGGATAATCGAGATCGGTATGTAATTTCGATGATGTAGTTTCTTATAGTCTCTTCGATGTGATAGAAAAGAAATGCATCCTGTATTAATTACAACACGTTCATATGTTGCGTGAATCTCTTCTCCCTTCCTTTTTCCATTTCTCCCCGCCGAGTCTTATTTTTTCATAATTGAAAGATAGAAACTCAATATTTCTATCAGTAGTTAATCACCGAGCGATCGTTGATGGGTATTCGATTTGACGTATGGACGCTCTTGATTAATCACGCCTTTCCTTTCGGCGGCTAAAAAAAGTCATGAATATAAATCAGTAACGAAAAGAAACGACGCTCTTCGCGCGCAATCGGATGGCAAAACTATGTTGTAATATCGATAGACGAAGTCATGATTGAACGCACAGTGTTGTCGTTTGATACAAAAATGTCTTCCTGGAGCACTTGGAACCAGTTTGTCCGACGAGTTTCTGTAAGAAATTCTTTTTTTTTTTTCTTTATTTTCTTTATTCGAGTCCCGTGGACTCCGGATAAGTAGACGGATCAATAAATCAATCCAATTGGACAGGGTGTTTCTGGGAATCTCTGTAGGAACATAATTCGGTACTTTTTAATTATATTTGATTTAATTATATTTGACTCGAGCAATCAGTAATCAGTTCAACAAAAGCAGTAGCTAAAATAATTGTCTAGTTATTACGTGTCATTAATGACACAATTTAAATTACAAATAAGTTTTTGCGGTCTCGTTGCGACATAATGATATAGAATTAGAATAGATCAATAATTATAAAAGTGATCTATTTTAAATTTATATATTCGTGCAAAATTAATCGTACAAAATTTAAATTGCTTTTTAATTAAAAAATAAAAGATTGGGAATGCAAACTGCCTTGACTCATCGTGTTACTTTATATCGATATTGCTTATATTTTACCGTTTATTGTAAATTTATAGGCCACCGTGCACGCTTGTTATACGCGTCGATTTTTCATCCCAGTTTCGCTGATAACGATCGCAGAGTTTATCCCGCTCTATCATCAACTTTCGATAATCGCTTTCGCTCGAGGCCTTTCTCGAGAAAATTTCCAGATGGGTGTGTTCACGCGCGTTTCTAATTGTACACCCTCCAAATCACAAAAAGATTTCCATAGAGAAATTTATGTCCTTCTGCAATTTTTACACCTTCACCCAAACTTTCCTTCCTCATCGGAAATTAATAGCGCGTATCTATTAATCGGGAATTCGCACGCGGCGATAATTCCAAGCACGTTTCGTATTAATAGGAATTTACTGTACAAACAAAACGATATCGCGTTTGATCGTTACGTGATAGAGAGACTGTAAGGTGTTTTCTGCATGCATATTTTTATTGCTCTCATAAATAAAAATATTTCACGCAGAGATTTTCTGCAAAAATACAAATATTCCAGGAGGAATACCTTGGTTAATTAGTATCAGTAAATGAAATCGGACATTCTCGCGCCAAAACTTCGATCGAGGAGAAAAGGGTCGGAACTTCGATGATTCGGCGACCGCGAGAATATACACACTCGCGCGTGCAGGTATGAAAGACTCGCGAGAGAGAAAGAAAAGGAGTGGGGAGAGAAGATGAAGAGGGAAAGAGAGAGAGAGAGAGAGAGAGAGAATGATTATGGTAGGAGAGGGAAGTCGCTAAACGGCATTCCAAGCGGACCATCCAACGCCACCCAACGGTAACCAACGCATGACGCCCTTATCTTACGCGTTACCGCGCTTTTCCTCGCCTCTACCTCAGTTAACGGATCGTCTACGAATGATGAGGATATGGTGTCATGAAGCTACCGAGCCGCCAAACTGTCGCTCGTTCAGCATCCTAACTTTATGACAGATATAAATGTAATGAGTAACACCTCGTGGATTTTATATTCCTTAAACGCACGAAATCTTTTCTGCGTAAATTTTTTCTAACACAAAGTCGAAATTATTCTAGCATCTGGCATTAGATAAAAAGCAAGAATTTTAGATCTTTAAAAAACATAATGTCAAAAGGCTAAATTTTTTTAAACGTTAAAGGTATTCAGTTATACATTCGACAGTTAATAGAATATTTAATCGAATTAGACTAATTGGGAAAACAATTTATTTTATATCAATTATTCTAGTTAGGATCTCATTAAAATGAATCGCCGGGAGAATCTCCTTGCATCCAATGGGTTTTTATTATTTCGGAAAGAAAATTTTTCTTCATTATTACTTCTCTCTAGCTTTTCTAAATTTTCTGTGTGCTTTTGCTTATTAAGTGGCATTTCAAACATACTTCGCGATTACAGGCACGCCCGTTCGCAAAGTTACGCACGTGCACGCGAGCTTCGATCAATCTTTTCAGGATATTCTACAATGATATTCACCGTTAATTCGATGACGACGTTAATGGACAACGTCGAACGCGTGCGCGCGCGCATATATGTGAATGTGTATTCGTTTTTTCGCGGCACGGACACACACACTCGTGTATTAAACTCGCGTGTATATGGCAGGAGGCAGAGGCAACAGTCCGGTCCAGAGGGTTCAAGCTAACGGGACTAAAGTCGATTGTGATTATACTTGTGTGAGTGCCCACACGGCGCACAGAGACTCGCGTCTACACATGAGACACAAGTGAATCATGAGCGAGCCTGCGAGTCTCCTCAATTCTAAAAAAAAAATGCTTGTTCAAAAATTCTTAACATATCTACAGTACGTGATGTATTTACGTACGACGATATTCTATTAAAAATGTGACAAAATATCAAACAGATTTGTCAAAATTAGATATGCAGCATTACCATTAATAGAGAACGTTAAAAATAATGACAGTGGAAAAGTAATTAAAAATAATGTTGTTAAATAAATGTAATTAAACAATTTCCTAATAAAATATTATATATATATATATATATATATATATATATATATATAAAAGCAAAT
>NW_017259302.1:1446533-1448791 GCF_001594045.1 Atta colombica
ATTTGTTAATGAAATGTTATTCAGTATAATTATACTAGCTTATTGTTTTAATTTTCGTAAATGATGTTTATATAATTTTTCGGGATTGCGAATCTTTTGTGTAATATTTCATACGACATACAAACGTAATCATACCTTTTGTATGACATGCGCATCAACGTTATCGAGATGCGATGACCGAGATACGTGAAAATATAAATATAATGAAAATATAAAATTTCCCGATGACACTTAACAATTGACACGTGATATTATAACACTTTTCTTAATAACTGTTGCATTGTAGTGTCGCTAGATCACGCAGGATTGTGGTGAGACCAGACATTAAGTCATATGTCGCAATTTATTGATCTCGAAATGACATGAAAATCATTTGTAATTTTTTAGGAGGTGAAAATTTCGAAAAAATCAAATCTCTGATACAAAACATACATATAAAATATTAATTTTTCATAATTATTATCGCTTTTGAAATATAAGTACCATCTCTTTTCTAATTTCACATAGCAAGGATAAGTGCTGAAGTATCCAAAAATTCAGCTAGATACAGATCTTAAAATAATTTTGTTGGATCAAAATTATTACGTATAAAAATCTCAAGTGTGACGTAAAAAATTTTAATATTATAGCAATTAGTTTGAGCATCCTACATAATTATTTTGATGTTCAACAAAATTATTTTCATATCTGTATCTAGCTAAATTTTTCAGCAAAATCATCCTTTCTATGTAATCTTAATAACATTTCGAAATGTGGCACATATATGTATTGCAATTAATATCGATATAATTTAAGTCATTGCCTCTGCCTCACCGTTTTATTTTATAAAAAAAAAAGACATCGATGTTAATATACCGCTATGAGTATTAACAAAAACAAGACCGCTGTTACAATTAACCAGACCGTCGGACGAGCGTGGTCCAGTTCCTTCAGTCGATTTTATCCGTCAATCTGGTATTGATTTGTAGCTCGTAGACAAGTTTTTTGACTGCGTGGTTGATTTTGTCGATTTCATTGGTTATTCTTTAGCGATTTCTCAATCGCTAATTAGATCGTGTTATGTTAATATACACTTGTTCGATCGCGTAGCGCAAGAATAGTGCGAGAAAAGAACGAGAAAGAAAGAGAAAGTGCAGCAGTTATCATTTAATCTTTACGACGATCATCATTGGCGTAATTGTCAACGTTGGTTATTTTAAATAATCGGTAACACTCAATCACTATATCGATGTTTGATGACAAGATAATTTTAACGTTCTTAATCCTCGATTAAATTGACTTAATTATATTATCGTTCTTGTATATTTTGATTTTTTGTTGGCTTTTTAATATTAATGCA
Organism: Atta colombica; assembly: GCF_001594045.1. Classification (NCBI taxonomy): domain Eukaryota; kingdom Metazoa; phylum Arthropoda; class Insecta; order Hymenoptera; family Formicidae; genus Atta; species Atta colombica. The sequence continues at coordinate 1,447,873 of NW_017259302.1, forward strand.
TATAATAAGAAATTGCATATGTATAATAAACATTTATCTTATGCAAAATAATAAAATTATGTTTTTTAAATCTTTTAATATAATTTATTATGTTTTAAGAAAGATATTTCACGAAAATAATAAGAATTTACATATGCAGATTTATAAACAGAAGAAAAAAAATCTTTTAATAAATCTATAAATCAATATTACGTTTCTTGGATCATTTTCGCTCTATAATTAAAAATATAATCGTGTACAATACATAAACAATATGTTTAACAAATCTCATATGTACGTATACTCTTTATAGAAGTCTAATACTGAAAGACAATAATTAATTACTTATTTTAAATATTAAAAGTACTATTTTTCAGTATTAAAAATACTGAATAATAATTAATTATTGTGTATTTGTAATAAATTAGTCAATAAATAAACTAGCCAATATTACATTTCTGTAAGGGACTGGCTGTGACCTAGCTAATCTGCAAAATATTATAGATATTAAGAGTCAAACAAGTAAAGACACATAGTCTAACCGGCATCAATTAGAACATGTTATGTTAATATCGTCCATACATACGTACGACCGTCCATGTCGTAGTTACGGAATCTTAGGCAATCGACTACCATAATCCGGAACGGCTGTTTGGAATGAAAGAAACGAGAGAGTGAGAGTGAGATAGTAGGATGTGAGAGAGATAGAGAAGAGATAGAGAAAAGGAAAGAGAGAGAAGTAGCAGGTGCATTATAGTCTGCGGATCTATGTGCAATCAGTAATATTGTTATAAGGATTAGCAATTCGTTTTTAAATTGAATCTACCGGATACAATTTGAACAATTCGGTACTTTATCGCTGCCAATAGGTAACTTGGATATATTTTGATAAAGTTAATAAACATAAGCAAGATGTAATAGATGTATATATATATATATA
>NW_017259302.1:1448891-1454785 GCF_001594045.1 Atta colombica
ACCTTACAGTTACTACTTTTATGAACGATAATAATGCATTTTCAAGTTAAATAAGACAAAACGAGCAAAATTGGAAAATTTTCAGACTGTTATTAAAATACCGAACTAATCAGAATTTCCTGATCAAAACTTAACATAAATTTACTTCGAATAAATTATTTAAGAATAATTTACTAAGATAAAGATAATATCTGCTAATTTACATAAAAGATATAACATGTGTTTTGAATGTTCTGTAATCTTGATTTATAGTGTAGTAATCTTGATTAATATCGGAGCAAAAAATTCCGGACTTTGATCATACGTGCTGTTCGTTCAAGTTGAAGTTATGTTATAATAATCAAGTACGTCTCTAAAACGATAGGGCCTCATCTAACTTTTTCAAGTTACTTTCGCAGGTGTCGATCTTGACTTCGAGAAAACTATAACAGCGATCAGACCGAACGCGAAGGAACACCACTCACTCAAGATGAATATCGAAGGAGGAGCGGGACGGGCGAAAGTTCACGGCTCGTGCCTTTTCTTTTAATCGTGATAACGTTGGATAATCGTGGAATACCGTTGTGAAATGCCAACGGGGTCCAGCAACGCAAGCGCTCGTATTAAAGCACGCGCGAGATTAATCGCGTCCGACGTTAAATTAATTCATCTGTGCTATTTATTAATTTTCTGAATATTATCGCATGGATGATTAATTAAGTCGCGACGTGCTTCTTCATACATTCTGGAGGTTTCTCTGTCATATTGATAGCTGTGATCGATGCATTATTAATAACGATCGCGGAAACGCGCGTTCACTTCCGCGATCAGACTAGACTATCACATCAGACAAATGAGTTAACATACTCAAGAAATGTGTATACATATATATTAGGAGGAAAGAACAAGTGGAAAACAAGATTACGTTGCAAACATCGGATTGAAGGACGTGCGGGTCGCAGAAACTGAATGCTAACAAAGTATGCTAATAAAGTCGATCACGATTCCAGAATATAATATCATATCGCTCGCGTCTCTGACTTGTACTTTACAATTTACTTTACAACTTTAGTGTTTTACTTTAGTTTTACTTTAGTTTTTTATTTTAGTGGCGCGATCGACGGGAAAGTGCATCGGAATGTGCAAATATATAACACCTATAATTTGCGGACGGGACCGTGTCTTGGATGTAATCGTTAACATATTTCAAATCGATAATGTTATAGAACTTCTTTCGCACTCTCATTCCCGTTATTTTATCGCGACACATTCCGTTCTTGAATATGTGAAATCAGAGGAGACCGTTATTATAAAGACAAATGAAACGATGTCCTCAAGATCATGTTGGTGTAACAATGTGTCGAGTCACATCGATAATTGAATCATTCCGAATGCATTTTGTATGCAACACAGAAATTTTTTAAAAAATTGCTTTACATAATTTGATACTACGTGTACCCAGATTTTGAAGATGTGAGTCTTCTCAAAAGTAAGTCGAAATATGTAGCATAGCTCTTAATTTACGTAAATTTATTTTATTATATTTAATCTTTTTGCATACTTATTTTCGATTTCTGTTCTTTTATGTTCTTTTTTATTACGCAAATTTGCATTTATATTTTTATTAATAAAGAATTTTTTTTATATTGTCATCTTGTGTCAGCTTATTCTTTTTTTTAAACTTTATGATTTAATTTTTTGAAACCTTTCTATTTTACGTATTGTAATAATTTATGCGTCGCATTAATTAATTAAGCATCATTCGATAATATATCAATCTATAAAATTTTCTCTGAACTAGAACTTATCCCGAAGACACATTATGTAACTGTAAAAGAACGGTATCGTTTCATACTTAAGGAATAATCTATTGTATATTTGTAATCATATCTGCATTCTATCTCGTAGTCATTTATGAACAAAAAATAAATGATAGAATGTGAATTTTTACAAAATTCTTTATATTTTTCCGTGATTTTATAATATTATTATATTTCTAGCTATAATATATGCCATGTGAAGTTGAGAGAATAGCATAAATTTACACAAACTTTCTTGAATTTCTTCCCTGCGATGAAATTCATTGTTCTTATCTTCCTCTTGAAACCGTATTTATTAGAGGATTTATGTCAGTTATGTTGGCCGCAACAATTTTTCTTAAATTCCACATTTCATAATAACAGTTCCACGAAACGCCAATGGATATATCGGACTTTGCAATACGAGTTTAAATCGAATCGGCGGATGTTCTCGACCGGCGCGTACGGTTACGGCTGCATATTCATCTCCGCGATATTGCGGAAGTAGCGAGTGGCGCGTATTGTTAAATCGAAGAACGGATCGCAGAGTGCATCGATATTTCTTACCGCTATCCAGTCACGCTTGATTCCGTCCCGAATAATAACGCTTTGCCGGCGAAAAGTAATTTCGCACTAACGTAAGAAGCGAGACGAAGGAAAAGAACGTACATAAAAAAGGCATATCAGGTATAGTGTGAGAATATGGCGATGAGAAATCATAGATTGAAGGAGAAACAGCCGTATTTTTTGCACGAACAAGTTTTTAATCATTATCTTATTTTAGAAACCAATGTAAATAATCAATAAATAACGTGAGTTCAGAGATACACGTCTCCTCCATTTACGAAGAAATGATGCGAGTTTCTTCCGAAGGAAGCGACTGAATTAATTGGCGAGTCAGGCTGAGTTATTTCAAGCAATTTCAGTCAAATTAGCGCATACGCGAACCGTACGAGCGCGAATATTTCGCCGCTCGTGAAATCACACGTTGCAGCACCTTCGTCGAAGGCCTCGATCGGTCAATTGATCGATTTTGATCAATGCGGAAAACCTGCGTCGAACCCGCCCACTCAAACAGGTAACAGGTTCCGCGTCCTGTCATATAATATAACAAGCAATATTTAAACATCCAAGCGTGTTCGCTTCGCGCAAACTTGTGCGCGTGCGATTGAACGTGCGTGTGAAGGCGACACACGAGAACGCATGCTTCATGTTTAAATACATGCGGCGAAACATAGACAGGTTACCTCTACGTGCCGACGGATATAGGCCGACTTGAGCGCAGGTGCTTTTCAAGCAAGTGCTCGCGGTGATATACGTAAAATGCGAGGCATGGCGTGACACCCTCGAAGGTGAAAGAGCGCCTTTCGGAACGGGCGATGCAGCCTTCTGGCACGGCTTCCGCATTGTGGACGGGACAAATGTATATTCTACGATCGCGCGAATCTATCATCAGGTGTCAAAAATCAGTTTGAACGAGTCCGACCTATCGTGCATTTCACGAGGCACGTTGCTATCGCAAACGTAGTCTAAGCAAAACAAGCAAACACGATTAATATAAATGCATTGCTTGCTGAATGAAAATAATAAATATGTAACGGATATTAATACGTTGCCTGTTTAACAAATTTTGTACTCAGAAAAAACGATTTTGCTGAAGTGTCTAAAAATTTAATTAGATACTGAGAATCTGAAAATAATTTTGTTGAATCATCAAAATAATTACGTAAGACGTCAAAATTTTTTACAGCATGCTTTGCTTTATTACATAATTATCCAACAAAATTATTTTCAAGTCTGTGTCTATATACATAAATTTTTATATTTTATAGATACTTCAGTAAAATCATTCTTTCTGTGTATGTTTTATTGTTACACGCCACAATAGAATTTGTATTATTGTAAATACATAATAATGAGCTATTATGTAATATAATAAAATTGTATTCTCACAAATATCGCATAGAATAGCGCTCTTTTTACTTTATATTGCTACTTAGCTATTTGTGCCATTTAAAATTCTTTAGATAATGTTCATTTTTTACAAGCGTTTTAAAAAGTTTCACCACTTATCACACCGTAACAGTGTCGACGGATAATTGATCTTTTTTCCTCCTCTCCTGTCCTCTTCATCGATTTCTGAAATGTAATCATAAGCTAAAAAAAGTGTATTAAAATAAAATACTAAACTAAAATTTGCAGTTGGGGCGAAAGCAGCTATATCGTCAGATAAATTTTACGATATATCAAGGAACAATTCCAGCTTCTCCTGTACGTACTTCGCTCGTTGGTTTCGTGAATTTACGTGTGAGGCCCGACGTATATTGGAGCTACTTAAATTCGCGCGGTGCGTAATACGCCGACGGGTATGTACGCCGACAAGTGCAGGTGCCTTTCAGACGCTTGCAGCAACGCATAAAATATATCAGCGAGGCACTCCCGAAGGTGAAAGAGCATTTTTTTTTTCAGGACAAGCGGGACACCTCTCGGACTTCCGTGTGAACGTGACACGCGTGCTCATACGATATACGACGTTTTATATAGGGATACGTACATGCTCTTATTCGTGGTGCTTTCAATCAGCGACGAAGCTGATTTTTCTTTAATTTCCTTAATCCTCTTGAAATTTTTTAACATTTCGATGGTGTGTCATGCATTTCGATTTCTGTATTTACATTTCTGTAAGGTCTCATCAAATATCACTTATAAAAAGTGTCCTCTTCTGTATCGAAAATTGTAGTTAGAATTACGCACTTTCTGGCTTTGTTGTACTTTCAGTGCCTTTGCACTTTGCTTTCTCTCCTTATCTACAATCTCTATCTCTTTTACCGTTTTCTCTCTTCCTTCGCCGTCTTGAAAAATATTGTCTTAACTGTCTGAACGGTAATTTCGTAGGCTCTCACGAGAACCCTCGCGATTTATAATTCATATTACTCACACGAATCTATGAGTCATGTTCGGACGCACACATCTCCCTGTACAATCCTTGCGGACGAAGTAGGACATCAAAAGGTTAACGGTTGTATTCGTGTATATATTGGACTATCGATCAAATTGAGGGTCCGTCTGAAACAATACCTGCCATTCAAGTACATCAATCGAAGTACAAAACTGTAGCGAAATGATTGATTCAACCAACCGTATAATGGCGAATAATAAAATCGCCAAATTGTCATTAGAGAGGCGCGATTATAAATTACTAATTATATTAGAATCGCAAAATTAATTCAAACAAATGAAAGAATTACCAATTATAAGTATTTATTTTTTGTAACTGCATTAGTTATCTTTAAAATGAAATAGATATATACTTGAAGTTTGGCGAAAGCAAGAAAGAAAATCTTAATATAATCCAATGCAAAGACAAGACAAAGAATAGACCTTTATATCAGAAACGTAAAATTAATTCAAAGAAAACTTTAATTACGGAAGCAACAGGATTCGATCATTAGGAACATTAAACTTTAAATAAATAGTTTTTAAATTCTTGTAAAAATCTTGTAAGAAATGAAATCTCTTGATAACGAGGCTTGCAAAAAATTGGATCCAGTTTCTCACATAAAATAGTTCGGATATAAAATAAAATGAAATAAAGTTGATCTAAATTTATCGCGATCCAAGAACATCCAGTTCTATCGTGGCAGTAAAAATAATCGCAGCATAACTTACAAATATACAAGTATGAATCGTGGCTATATTGATAGCGCTCAGTCGAAACATGATACACGAAGATTAATTTTTTACTAACAATTCAAACCTCAACATAACTTTCAATTTTATATAAAAGATGTCAAAAATATTACAAAACAATCACACATATAATATTTTATAGAATAACGAATTAAAACAATGTGTGTTATTGTATTTCGCTAGGAAAAAGTATGACTTTGAAATTTCTAATTTATTATGTTCGCAAATGATTATTATTTTTCCGTTCGCTCATTATTTGTACCCGTCGTCAGGCGCCCGTCTTTTCTTTAACGGTTTGCTACGCAAGCAATTTGGATCCAGAAAACTTAGCAATTACTATGTAAATCGGCCGTCGCTTTATTAAGGTTGTAATGTATGCGTCTTATTTCGTGCTTGTTACCGCATACCGAGCACATGAATATATAT
>NW_017259302.1:1454885-1456307 GCF_001594045.1 Atta colombica
TGGCCCTTCGAAATTACAGTACAGTGATGGTAAGTAGAGTTGTGAGTCATTTATCAAAAAATTGACAGCGTTTGGTAAATGTTTGCGGACGATAGAAAATTGAGAGCAAAATGATTCTAACTCGAAGAGAATTGAAAAGAAATGAAAAATGTCGTTTTTGTGATTATTTTCCTTCTAGCAATTTTTTAATCTAGCAAAAAATATAAATTTTAATAAATTTTGCAAATGATTGCGCACAAGAATTATGATATTTATCGTTTGTAATTAATAATTAATAATTATTACAAAAAAATCATAAAAAGAATTTCTTATTCTTATTTTTTCGTCTCTCCAATTTTCTTTTAATGTGACAATAAAAAATAAAATATTTCTATTATATGACATTCTCTGCAACATAATATTAATTCCGTAACAAATTAAAAATTTGCAAAGCTCTCATAGCATGTAATGTGTATAATCTTGTAATGCAAAAAATTGCGAAGACCGGATTTCGTCAAACACTGCACATGAAGCGGTTAGGCGACAAACGCAACGTCATCGTGATGAAACGACTGCTTAAAACTTCATAGCAAACATAGCCTTTTTTGTTCCATACCGCCCACGGAATTTTTATAAATCAATACCACAATGTTTTACTGTTCTCTTTGCCGAATATGTTTAACAAAAAAACTCTTAAGACGTTTCAACATACCTAGGTGGAGTAACAACACCTAACGCGTCAAATGAATGATTACAACAGAGAATATGCAAGTAGCAAAGCCTTTTAAACTTTAAGAAGTCATATAAAAAACGATTAGAAAAGGAAGGAAGATTTCGCGAGATTTACACATCAAAGGCGTAAAATCGCAATAGTCACAGAAGTAATCGTGTTGCTATTTTACTGCCAAAAGTAGCCGCATGGTTTATCGCGTGTTTTAACGCACTTAATCTCGTTTTATCCTATTTTAACAGAGACTCCACTTCCTCGTAAATACGAGTGTCGGTCGTGTGCTCTCATTTTCTGCCACGGAATACAAAAAGTACTGACTAGCGACGTTTCGACAAGGATGGAGGCCAAAGCGTAAACGCGCTAATAAAATGACCGCGGCGGCAGCAGGATAGCGAAGAAACGTAGATCTGCAAAAAATGTTTTACGACGACTCTTACCCACGTTTATTATCCCTCATTCGCGCATATTTCAACGGCCGAAGTTACGTCTAGTTAAAACTTCTCGCGATGGCAAACCGAGCGGTTGTAATCGCTCGGCAAAACGATGGAATATCCTTCATATGCGCACAACAACGGCTGAGAGATTCAAGTAACTCCTTAAAGATCATACAAAGTTAAACGGGTGACCTTTCTACTGACACCAATCAAGTTCCCCCCCCCTCCCTCTCTCTCTCTCTCTCTCTCTCTCTCTCTCTCTCTCTCTCTCTCTCTCTT
>NW_017259302.1:1456407-1457952 GCF_001594045.1 Atta colombica
TTTAGGATATAAAACGAAAATCTAGTCTGTTGTCTAGTTCTAACTTTTTTACGTGAGCTAATGCGAAAAGAATTTAATCAAAAATTGGATAGCGAAATCCACGTTTAATCGATGCAAATCCCTCGACAAATATCAAATTATTTCACTCGCTTTCCGACGAAAAAACTCGCCATTAGTCTCGTCTGACTTGTATCTTTGCGAGATGTTTTCAAACGAGACGGATATTCCACGGCCACTCCTCTCTGTAACCCGCGTGCGTGGACTGGTAATATAAGCGACAGATGCCGTATCACGGTGTATTTTACGTTTCGTTAATATCCCTTCAGAGCTTAGAAACGGCGCGCTCCGGTTTTGCCAAGCGGAACGAGATGTGCATCGTGCGGAATATATCGTCGCTCTTCCTCTTCATTTATCTTCGCTGCTGCCGCCGCTTCTTCTGCATGATCATGTGTACCTAATTCCGTCCGTAGATCCTGCCGCGATGTAATATAAGCGACACGCGCTGCAATCACGGCGTATTTTATTGTATGTTCACGTTACGTTTAACTGATGCTGCGGTTGCGAATGGAACGGTCGCGGTCGCGGTCGACGAGTGATACCGGATGCAACGATAAGATGCAGAATGCAACCGAGTTTTTCATAGAAGAGGGAAGGGGAACTATTGTAACATGAATGGGAAATTACGGATCAATATGATTTGTGTACATACAAATACACGCACGCACGAGCACACGCATGCACGCGCACACGCATGCACGCGCACACACACACACACACACACACACACACACACACATGCGTGCGCGTATAGAAAAATACTATGCAAGTATAATTACTTATTTGAAGTATTTTAAAAATTTATATATCCTCGCAAATCTATCATAAATTCATCACAAGCATCAAATTTTATTCAAGATATTTTAAATTCTTTTAAGTTTAATATTCCAAGATTATTATAGATTAAATTATAGATTAAATTTGATTTACTTATTACATAAAGTGGCTTTTTCGATTTTATAATATTCTTCAATAGAAGATAAATTCTTGTTTTGAGTGCATAATATTGAGTTTTTCTAAAATTTGTAATAAATATATTTTAAGATTATAATCGAGAAAATATTTTTTGTTGAAAATAACCATTACTTAAAAGGAAAAAAGTAAATTGAGTAATCGCTTTTCTTAGTAATAGAATGATATTTTTCCGTGTTCAGTATGATGATTCATGTTCAATAAGCTAATGTGAAAAAAGATATTCTAAGCGTTTTTTTCAAAAATGTTAACAATAGAGATTTAAGTATCTATTATACTTAGAAGTAAATAATATATCTATATATTGTAATTTCTCCTCGATTTTCTCTGTCACATCGTTGAGTCTAACATCGTTGAGTTAAACAATATATTTATGTATAATATATGATAGATGAAGAGTGCTGGTAAATAACGAATCTTTACTACTGTGTTTCATAATACATGTACAAAAATTAACATAATATAATTAATATATGAATATACATATATATAATTTTTAAATTTTATAAAAATTTT
>NW_017259302.1:1458052-1466257 GCF_001594045.1 Atta colombica
CAATTTCAATACTTGAGAAATTTTTCTAATTCTTGATACTTCTTAATTTACTTAATTGTAAATTCTATTTATGCTAGCAATGTCCAAAGCAGAAATAACTGACTTGTCTGGCAACAGATCTTAATGGCATCTCAACATCAATGTAAGCATCAGGTTTCCGACTTGTTTAGCATTAAGGCGACAGATCCTAATACATAACTCGAAACTGTTATCGTAAATAACCGTCCTTGTCGTAATTCAAACGCGGGGATTAAAATTCATCTTGCTATCGAAATTCACTATCAAGAGATAAACAAACGGTCAACCATGTGTTTCTCCTACAGATTTAAATACAAAAATACGAGCCAAGTGGAGCAACTATACTCTAGCTACCGGACACTACTTTAGTGTGCAACCGTAGCGGAGATAAACCAGCAATCGTAATAATATATGACGCCAGAGTGAAACGCCTGTTACGAGGATAAATTTGTCGATTATTGGATTTGCCAGAAGTTGCTGAGCCGCGGGTGTATTTGTGTCCTGCGTGAATGAGATTTAATCCAGATCTTTATTGCCTCGCAGGAGAAAAAGCCTTATCCCAGAGGTACAGGAGGGCAGAGATACACTGGATGCAACAAAGAATCGTTAAGAATGCAGCGTGTCTCTTCGAACACCGATACTTCTCTCTTTCCTTGCCGCTACCGAACGAAACACGCTCAATACTCTGATATTTTTTTCCCTCGGCCTCTAAGAGGATTTGCGGGAATCGTTCAGGTCTGCGAAATATTTACTAAACAGTCAGCTGTTCGCTTTGGATTATCTTGCATTGTATATGCTTTAGAATTGTTTAGAAGTATTATTGTATATTATCTGACACAGATCTACAAATAACTTTATTGGATAAAAACTTATGGGAAATTCAAGCATAAGTTGCAAAAATTTTTAATATTCTAATATTCAGCAACCGTTTTTTCCATGTGTATATCAATTAATTTACGTCTAATTTTTTTTTATAAAGGAATGCAAGTATCTTCCTTAGAAAGTACCCGCTTTCTTTTATATAAAAAAAAGAACTTGAGAAATTTTTCCTCAAAGCAAAGAATATTTTCGTTATAAATAGAATAGAAAACATGGTAAAGTATGAGTTTGATATCCAATATCGTGCCAATAATGAAATATGATATAATCTTTATCATCATCGAGAGTTTCAAGCCGGCGGAAAGAATCTCTTAGTAGCGAAAACCAACCAATGATTATGCACTTTTTATTATCGCCTATACGTTATATAGTGTTTCCCTCTCAGCAAGTTTCCTGGTTGCCACGCGAGAAGTTAAACACAACGCGGCAATTTCGATAATCGGCCGCAATAACCGCTGGCACACCATTCTCCTTGTATACATAAAGCAGAAATTGCGATAATTCACGCGGAGCTTTAAAAGTATTATTAAACAACCATCTCTGATCCTGCGTAGATATTCATCTATAACTTCATTGTTACTTTCGTGATGCGTATCTGCATCAGCAGAAGACTCTGTAATAACTTAATCCTTGCTGGGAAAGAATTTATAAGTATAAGCGTGCGATACCTTTGCATAGATTATATTAAAGATCGAAATAATTGAAAAAAATAAAATTGTATAAAAGAATATCTTTGCTTTTACATTATAAAGAAAACATTTATGTATTATCAAGTACATTAATATCTTTAATAAATGAATAAAGTTAATTTAATGTGAATAATATTTAAAAAATCTGAATATTAAAATATATGCATTTAACCAAATAAATATAAAATAAATATAAAATTAATAATAAAAAAGGATGTAAATAAAAATTCACGGAAACAACAATAAACACAGGATAACGAGTAATCTTATGAATCAGAGAAACGGTATAAATTTTCCAATGATAAATGTGAAAACTTTGAGGTTGAGATATGTATACATGTGTGATGTATGAAGAAGATTTTATATTCGACTGAGTAATGGTGACTCTCGCGGTTAAATAATTTACAAAAAAGACCATAGTGTATGGGACTCTGCGATATGGGATATTAATTTTGTCAAGATTCGCCGTCTCTACGCAGAGCTGGCCTCATCACAAACCGTGATCGCAGCGGCGGGATGAAAAGATGAATTAACAGAGATGAAGCCTTATGACCTTGTCTACAGTGATAGGTATGTGACACGCCTATAAATAAAAATTCATTACGCATAGATAAAATCACGAGTATGATTCTCAACGTTATGTCACAATCATAGATAATTCATTATATTCTAATATATTGCAATATTGAAATAAAAATTTTGTGCGATATAAAAGATGAACATTTCGTATATTTTTCGTTTATTTTAAAAATTTATTTTTATTTTTTCATCGCGATGATACAAGCTGTGTTCCAAAATTCACTGCCAGCGTTAAAAATTTATAGCTTATGGCCCTTCTTATGATAGTGTCGATGTCGTTATATTATTGCGCAGGTTTTGTATCTAGTAAAAAAGCTGCACAACAATAATATAGTTTATTTATGTTTAATGATATATAATATCATTAAGAATTACAGAATAGAGACTTGCATTAATTACATACATTAATTACATAGATTTTTACTGTAAATTTTGATTTGTACAGTAAATTGTGAAATAAGCAGCCACAAAGACACGTGAAACGAAATTACAACAATATTATACTATAAAATGTACTCTCTAAAATCTTTGAAGTGAACTTTAAAACTCCAAAACTCCAAAAAAATGAAATTTTACAAAATTGACAATTAATAAAGAAATTGACAATTAAACGACTCATTTTTAACACTGGCTCAATTGTTATTCTTTGTCCACTCTCTAGAATTAGATTCTACTCCAAAGATTTTAGAGAGTATGTAAACGAAGTTACATAAATGATATTTAGCCTGGCAGTTATGGCATTATACAATATATTGTGTTGCAAAGAACATCATATGAGCATTGAGATAAAATTATAGGTATCGGAAAGTGCGTAATTATGAAAAATCCAAGCTTCGCTATTACGTCGCAATCATAAGAGGTTAGGCCAGTGTAACAAAGCTTCTTCAAGAGTTATTCGTTACGTAAACGTTACGCAACGAAGGCCGGCAAACTCTGTTTTCGCCAACATATATCACGATTACCGTAACGACGTTAGTCTTTTCCCCTCCTTAGGTCGACATTGATGCGCGCCCACAAGATGATGTCAATAATCGGAAGTCCGTAATTTCATTGATCGATTACCTTTTCAGCGGCGTTTCTATAACCGTCTATTCTCGAGTAGATCGCACCGGAAATCGCACGCGCATCGGCGGCACATCGGATTATCACTCACCGGGATTTCAAGTGTTATCTTCAAGGAGTTGGGAACAATATATCACGAGAGCGATGCGCGCGATCGTTTCGCACCACCTATCATTATCCACGATGCTGGGGATGATTTATCTCCCGGTCTTTAAACTACCGCGTTTCATGCTTGAATTTTTTCCGCAGGCGGTCATTATGTTACGCCAACGAAAGTCCGCAACGACATCCGTCGCACGAAACGTTTAAGATTTACGAAGATTGATCTCCGATTTTAAGTGGCTTTGAGGAAGAATCACAGTCATTGGGTACTTGCATATACATTCAGCGTCTCAAGATCTATGATCTTAAAGGTGGATCCTCGAACTTTTCCCAACTAAGATGTCGCGCTAATAAATTTCAAATATTGTAAATACTATATAAAAACGAATGCCTTTTTCATCCTTTATCCTAAAGAAGATAATCTTGTATTTGTTTGAAAGTTCTGCACGCGAAGTTCGAAGCATCCTGCATGCGTGGATGCGTATACATTGCTATAATTATTGCAGGAAATTGGGACGTGCAATAATGTGAAACGTGATAAGCTGTAGATCAACGGCATGTTTATTATAATATATATTACAAGAGAATGTCCAATTTTAATTTTATAGGTTGCATTATGGATGATGTTATATGATGGTTTCTCCTCTTAATGGAACAAGATAACGGTATTCTTCTGTGGCCATTATAATCGGTAGCTGGTAATAATATCCAGGAAATAAAAAAGTAGCGGACGAGTATATAATACTTTAAAAGGTTTACATTAGGTATGAACAGCATATTTTCTAATGCTCTCAAAAAAAAAACAATCTGCGTTCTTGAGAAAAACTTGAACAAAATTCGTATTTTGATAATCTTTTAACATTAAACAATTAAATATAAAATTAATAATAAATAATAATTACTATTATATTAATAACTTTATACATAATTGTTTAATATTGAAAATATAAAATAATTAAATATGTAAAAATTTTATTATAATGTTTAGCTGTATTTAGTCGAAGAATGTAATAATAAACTACATATTTTTTACCTACAAAACTCTTCGCCCAATTTTTTATTCTTTGACATTGCTTGGTATAATTATTTTTGCAACAAGAAAATCGAGTTCAGTTTGATAAAAAACATTAGCAAAAAACAAATCTAATACAGACCGCATTGATATATAATACTAGACTATTTTTCTTGAGAATTATTTATTAAATCAAGGAAATTACGGGCTCGAGATATGCAAAATACTAGCAATTAATTAAAATAATAACTTTTTATTTGTATATTGATGTCGATAATTACGTTGATTATCGTCTATTTATATTCGGTTTAATATGTGAGTACATTTATTGTTATAATAGAAAACGTTATTGAAGTTTCTCTTTTTGTACCTCCGCAGTACGATTATAAAGCGAAACAAACAGGTAAAAACATGTAAACGCACGATACTGTCTTAATGTAAACACTATTAAAAAACCTAAGTGAATTTTGCTGAATTATTTGCTCGAGCGCATTAATTATCGTCGCACGAGGTCTTGTCTTGATATTTAGCATGCAAGTATGAATTATTAAAATTTTATTGCGAACGGTTGTGTTCCCCTTATTTCTCGCGAATTAAAGTGGCATTACATTGCGAGGTTCGACCCATCATGAAAGAAGATCCGCGCGCGCGCGCGCATCCACACACACACACACACACACACACACACACACACACACACACACACACACACACGCGCGCGCACGCACACAACAGAAGACTGTGCCGGATTGTACATTATATACCATCACTGTACTTGCACTTTCGTGATACGTGAAAGGCACATTAGGCTCACCTTTAATCGTTCGCAAAGTTGTCGGCAAAGGCGATTACCTGCAAGCCATTAAAACTGTCATACGAGGGATCTTTCGGCGATCAATCGCGATATTTACTGACTTCTTAATGAGATGTTATTCACGAGGCTCGCGACTACGGGCCGATTTTAGTGCGCTATACTTTTACCGAAAAATGCTTTCACCTCCTACGTTCCGCCAACACAAAATTGAAATGATTTGCGTGTTTTAGAGATCGCGATGATTGACGCGTTTATCGGTACGTCACTCGCTATTCGACACGACAGCTTTTTCGACGTATGCCTAGACATGTAAGGATGAATTCACACACAAAAAATTATACGGTATTGTAAAATTATTAATACGTAATAAATAAATAGTTAATAAATTTCTTCTTAAATTAAAGAATAATCGTCGATATATCCAAGAGACTTAGGATGAATTCATACCTTGACAGAAAAAACAGAAAACAAAAAAACGGAAACCAATCAGAGCTCGCGCTGGTAGTAAACAGTATTCTGTAAGCAGAAAACAGAAATTGTCGACTATTAGCGTGAATTCTGATTGACTTTTGCTTTTCTACTTTCTGCTTTTCTGTCAAGGTATGAATTCACCCTAAGTCTCTTGGGTATATCGACGATTATTCTTTAATTTAAGAAGAAATTTATTAACTATTTATGTATTAATAATTTTACAATACCGTATAATTCTCTCAATAGCGCATCGTGTTGAGCGTCTGCATTACTCGATGGTGGCCTAATCGTACGAATCTGCATTATTTCGCTATACGTTATTAATCTTGCTGTCCAATTATATTATTAACTATGATTTATCATTATGGTTATACCTTTGCACACGTTGGCATTAAGATTGCGTGATAACGCTACGTTGCTTGGATTATCAAAGTTTAAGTTAGTTGCATTTAAAAAGTTACAGTACGATGTACCCAAAGAAATTTATCGTCGATAATTTGTCAATATATAATATATAATGTATATATTTACATATTATTATGCTTCTTCGTGTAGCAATCAGTAAGAAAAGTATTAACATTTCGCGCAATGATTTTTACCTTTCCCTTTCCTACATAATATGTGCAAGATATTAATTCGATTGACTTTTCAATTTCTTTTCGATCACTCTAATAATCGTCTCTCATAACGATTAATTTAAATGTTACATTAATTAAATTAATTTGGATTAATATAAATAAAAAGTATACTTTTTTATTAAAGAAATCTCTCAAATTTTAATTTTAATGAAACTTTGAATATATTTAGGTTTCATAAACAGGTAAATTTCGGAAATATTAGTTGAAGTGGAAAAATAGTTTTAAGGGATAAAATTATCTCTTATAAATAAAGCGTTTTTAGCTTCTTTTCATTGTAAAACTGTTTAAAATATCAAAAAATGTTTTATATAAAAGATTTATAATATTATTGAAAAAAAGAAATAATTATTTTTAAAATTCATATCTTTAAAATTATTTCCTTAATATTATAAAACTTTTGTATATACATTTTTTGATATTTTGAATAGTTTTCAAAATATATAACAAGAAAAGAAGTCATTTTATTTCTTAAAAATAATCGTTTTTTTCATCCTAACTGATCTTTTCTATAAAATTCATCAATTTACATAAGCTATCCTGTACAAAATTTTATTAAAATCAGAATTTGATTAGCAAGATTCCTTGTAGATATGAATAAATCAATTTCCACTTAAAAGGTTAACAGTGATCATTAAAAACACTAAATTCCCCTCCCCAGAAGAGGAACTAGAGATTATTTCCCAAACATCATCGGTCACGAAACGTTCGCCGAAAGAACATCTATGAGCTAATCTTCCCTCATCACGTGCACAAGAAGCGTGAAACTACCTAAGGTAACTCACGGCATCGTTAGACACTGCGAAAGCGCCGATTCCGAGGATATAATTAACGACACGAGTCGGTAGCGAAAGATAATTTCTTTTCGTTCGCGTTCGCGCGGCTGCGCGCCACCGACTCGCAAATGCGGTTAATGGAATACTCGATGCTATACCATGGACGAGTATGATCATCGGCGTATAGCTACCACGTGCTACATCGAATGCATCGTGAAGCACCGACACTGATGATCATGTCTCTGGATTGCGTTTGGATTTTTCCTGAAACCCGTTTCGCGCGGCGTCGCAACTTCGTTCCGTTTCTTACGACGCTGCTTATCCATTCGTCCTCATTCTCAGATTGATTTACCTTTGATAAAGATGGATCGCGTAATAGTAAACGATGCGACCAGCGGTACATCCACATCATTCGATGCAACTTGCAATAATCGGAAATTGCATGAAGATCTCATCGAAGTGATAATTTTATAATGATAATTTTTTAAGTAAAGATGATTATCCGTCATCTAACGGTTGTTAGTGGAGCAATTTCTGTCTTTATGTATAAATTGAAATAATTTATTATAAGACAATATAATAAATCAAGCTATTGGTACTCAACAGCAACAATATTGATGATCAATTTTAATATTAAGCGCTTAATTATTTCTGTTGAAAGATTTTGTATTTCTTTTTAGATCACAGTCACGTTATTGATTGACGACATTAGACGCGCAATTAAAATACTGTCTTTCTGTCTGATAAATGCACAGCTTCGATAGCGGTACTCTGTAAAATACGTAACGATGCGCGTAGACAATAAAGCCATTAAATTTATAGCACTGAGAGAAAAGCTTGAACAAACAGTAGAAATGCGCATCGCGATTTTTGAATCATGTCAAGATTTTACAAAAGGAATATGTAATGCGAATAATAATCGCGCGAGAAGGGCACAATCGGCGATGTAGATCTCCTAAAGCGCGAAAGAGCACGCATTAATAGCCGCGTATTATTATAGCCATGGATCCAAGCATCTGATTTGTTGCCGAGTGTCAGAATAGAATACGTTCGCAGAGTCTGAAACAGGTATAACCGTGCGTAGGCGGGCACGTCACTGTTGCTCTCTCTTTCTCTCTCTCTCTCTCTCTCTCTCTCTCTCTCTCTCTCTCTCTCTCTCTCTCTCTCT
>NW_017259302.1:1466357-1467240 GCF_001594045.1 Atta colombica
CACGTGAGAATTTTGTCTTTGTGTAACACAGAAAACCTGTCTCCCAATGGACGACAAGATACACTTCGAAAAACAAAAAATATTTTTGCGCGGACACCTGATTTTAAAAAATGAGGAAAGGAAACCAGAGCATTGTTAAAAATATCACTGTATTTGTCGATGATGTCAAAAATTTATACTAAAAATAAGTCATATAAATATATAAACGTGGTATAAACACATTCCTTAATCTTAACTTCTGTGCCCTATACCGTTAAAAAGAATTTGATATCATCTCTTCAACTTGATACCTTAGAGAGAACGAGAGAGAGAGAGAGAGAGAGAGAGAGAGATGCTTCCAGCTCATTTTTTCTAAAAACGAATTCCTTATTCTTCCTAAAACAATAATGACAACTTCACGGGAATGCGTAATCTATTCTTAGTATATCTATATATATGTATAAATATGTATATATTACGTAATGTTTAATTTTCGTAATAAATATTTAAATATTTCAGCTCTGCATATTTTTTATAAATTTTAAGTAAATAAAAAATAACTTAAATAACATTATTATTAATTGCCCTTGATATACTATTAAAAATATTTTGTATATTATACATAACGAAACTGATAAAGATATTTTTGCGACTGCGATCCTCGTCAGTATCGTTATGCTTGTGATATACAAAATTTAATGTAATCTAATTTAATTTATTTGTGTCGATTACAAATTAAAAACGATGACTACAGAATTAAGCGAGAAAATAGTTAAATGTACAGATGTAATAGACACAAAATGTGATAAGGCACCAGCAAAATCTGCTACTCTAATGCTAACCACAAAGAGAGAGAGAGAGAGAGAGAGAGAGAGAGAGAGAGAGAGAGAGAGAGAGAGAGAGA
>NW_017259302.1:1472340-1476055 GCF_001594045.1 Atta colombica
CGGAGGCGCATATCTCCGCAACAGGTATCAGCTCCTTGTCTCTACTCCGTCAGATCTTTACTAACGACGTACGATCTATTGGCTGTTCTCGCGCGATCCACGTTGATTCGATCTAACGCTAGATCATTTTAGACCGGTCTCTTTCTTTCTCTCTCGCTACCTTCGTTACCTGCTCTACCAATTAGCGTTGCGCACGTAACGCACGCACGCACGCTTCTCGATGTTGCGCGAGCGAAGGCTTAACTAACTGCCGAGCCTAAATCTAGTGACGTCGTAGCTAGATATTTAGTAATTGATTTATTTTCGAGATTGAAGAAGTCGTCAAGAAGTCTCTTAAAATGAGCGATTTTAAATTATAAAAAAAACACAAATGTTTATTACATTTTTATTCATAGATTTGTTTTTATTCCTGCACTAGAATATTTTCTTTCTTGCTTTCGCCAATACAAATACAAATACAATATATATAAAAAAAAAGTAATACAATATACTAAAATTAATTAAGTAATTAAACTCCTTTTATAGTTGTATATAAAAATTAATTACAAAGGGACTAATATGGAATTGTAAGTGCGCAAGTTCCTTTCTAAATTATTATTTAATTGATAAATTATTACCAAATATATATTTATTTTACTTTAAGTGTACTTTCTGAAACTGTACACTAGTTCTATTACAAACTTTACAAAAAAAAAAGGAATAGAGAAAGAATAAAGAAAGCAAACAAAAAAATAAATACATAAATCTATATATTATAGTGATAACATCGTTCACTATTAAGAATGAAAGAACTGAAACTGATATATATGTATATAATTAATTAACACAGGCGCGAATGTAATTAAAGGAAGATAATAAGCGTGCAATCAGTTAGATTGCCGGCATCATTCATGAATACTCTTCCCCGTATCGAAACTGACGCACTTGACGTCTGCTCTGTGAGTACAAGTTCAAAGTACAAGGCAATCGATAAAACGCGATTACACCGTCGAGACACGTGACTTATGTGCGACTCGCCATAGAAGAATCGATCACTCCATCCCTATACTACACTTTCCAGTGGAAGATTTCCATCAGCGATTTATTTATACATGAGTCGGTAAGTAATCGATTTCGATTGATATCAGGTCATTAATGGCATGATTAAATCATCGACGATAAATATAACAAAGCTGGAGGGCTGATCGGCATCGTTAGGTATCAACTTAGTGACAAATTTTAACGGAATTATCCATGCGAGTGTGCGTGAATGTGTGATATCGATAGGAACGTGGGATGCGATTTGCATGCGTAAATTGTGCGCATTCCTTCATATGTTTTGGCTGAAATGTGAATGGTAATAAAAACAAAATAAATCGATCATTAGAAAAGAATGCAACAGTAATATGAACGACGCTATATAATCCGAACTGCAATAAATTTGTCTGAGATACACAATTCTTTCCGTAACTCGTATTGGATTTGCATAATCGAGTACAAAAAAAAACAAATGCTATAATAATAATGTTCTTTTTATTTTCTCTTTTTTAAAATATGTTATTAAAAAAGACAAATGTGTAATCTGCTGTCATAAATGTAGATATAATCTCGGCCAAAAATGTTAGAAAAATATATATTTTCATTTAGAATTCTTTTATTTGTATTTTTATGTACCTATTAGTTGTCGACATTATATGTAAGTTTAAAGGATTCTTGAAACAAAGGATAATTTACAATAGTGTTGGGATTTACTTGCATTGATTTACAATAAATGTTTAAATCAATTTTTGAACTAAAACTTTAAATAATGATAATAAAGTATTAATATTTTATTAATATTTTCTGCCTGTGTATGATGATGTATTATGAAACAGTTTCTATGAGATTTTTAATTAAAATATAATTTTATTTATCTGGCAGCTTGATTATGAAATTATTTTTACCGTTACAAAATAATATCTAGAATATAATTTTATTTTTATCAATTGAAATATATGATTTCTTAGCACATTATAGATCTCAGTAAAGTTTAAGAAACAACTATAAATAAAAAAAAACATATATAGTAACAATAATGTCAATGATTTTAAAATGCGATTTATCTTCGATATAGATCGATCGGAATCGATTGCGAAAAGAATATAGCCAATGTTGCATTATCAAAATTTAATTAATAGAAAGTGTATGGGAAAAGTCTCGGACTGATTGTGAAAACATAATTGTTGTATTCGCAAATTGACTTTTTGCAAATCCATTTTTATTTCAATATTCTTATTCTACGCACAATGAACTAATCACATTTTATGTTAACATGTTTTCTGTGTATTTCAATTTTAACGATATTATTACTTATCGATGCGTAAATCCAACTACTGGACTTCGTCAGATGACCTTTTAATTAACGAGTTGTCACTCGTCGTTTCCTTTAATGCTTTTACATGAGAATCTTTTTATCGTTAGATAAATCGTTTAAATATTTACGCTATTCGGTTTTACGACCTCGCTGGTTTTTGCAACATTCGCTTTTAGAAATGAGAGATTAAAAGTTGTAGATGGACGAGTTGGATGGGACTAATTCCATAAAAGCGGATCCGCGTTGGTCAAGTTGCGCAATCGGTGATCCGTGTCGATTACGCCACGCCGACGAAAGTACCGAGTCGCACGAATCGTTTCTATAATCACGCTGTAATTACGCGCGGAATTCGTTGCGGCGATTAATATCGGTTTAACGAACAAAAATATTCGGGTCAGGTGAGCAGCGATCGACGACAACGGGTCCGACGATTCACGGGAGGCTGGCTCCCTCGGCATACCAAGACAGATCATTTCTTCCTCCTTCCCCTCTCTCATGTCCTCTTTCTGCTCTCCTTTGGTGTGTAAGCACCTGTCCAGACTGAGTGGATGGTATTCTGAGCTGGGTACAAGCGAGTAAATCTGGCACTTTTCTTCTTCAAGTCGAATGTGCGAAAGACGAGCTGCGCGCGCGCATATATTTTCTTCAAAATTCTGCAGTTTGATTATCATAATTTATAAATTCGTACCGTATTTCTATAAAGTCGTAAGAAGATCTCGTATCAGTAAAAATAAAATGAAATTTCTGAAAATTTCTCAATCGCAACGGAAAAGCAAGATATATTTTTAAACAAATCTTTCAAGTATTTCTAAAGTAAAATTGTTTCATTTCAAATTTGAAATTCTGATATGTAAATATCAGAATTATAAGTAAATATATATGCAGTGAGTACAAAAAGTATTTGTACAGAGAAAATATTTTTTAAAAAACTTTATTTTTAAAAAGTAAATATTATCCGAGAAATGAATCATCGAATTGATGTCGAATTGACATCGATACGATGATTTCAACCAGTTGACATCGATTCAACGTTTAATTAACGACTATTTTTTATTGGGTAATTAACAATTTATTCATAAAGAAGAAAATAGACTGTATGTTTCTTAAAATTATATATACCAAAAAGATGTGTATTAATTATAAAAGAAACATGTCATCTAAAAAATAAACGAAAATTAAAAATTATATTGTTTGGATGCTCAAAAAATATTCGTACAGTCGAGAAAATTAGCTTCTAAAATCAGGAATACATGCGAAGCTCGTTTCCTTATGTTAGAAGAGAATGTATAAAATTATTAATTAATATTTATTTTCCACAAATAAGACTTTTTTTATAAAAAAATTCCTTGTACGAATACTTTTTGCTCTCACTGTATATATATA
>NW_017259302.1:1476111-1484057 GCF_001594045.1 Atta colombica
TATATATATATATAGAATTCATACTTTATATACACGCGTGCACACGTTTTTTTCAATATGTTCAAAAAGTTAATTTAAAACTAAGAAAAAAAAAATATACGAAAAAATTTTCATAGGTACACTATTGAAGATCACGATTAAGATTAAGATCTAAATTGCATCATTATTACAATGTGAAACAAATTGGAATTTGTGAAAGACATTAAAATAAAATTTACACTCTACCATTAAAAAGAAGTTGCCGTTAACGAGAATTTACGAAGCGTCTACAAGTATCTTTCTTATACAAGATGCAGATTACCGAAACGTTACAACTTGTGTAAGTATAATTCCTCTTTCTCTACCTATCTGTCTATCAATCTCTTTCTCCATTCAACAGTTTCTTCTAGAGAAGTCAAATCCTTATCGTCATATACTAAGAATTCCTTGCTGCCACCCACGTGCTCAGAAGATCACTACTGAGAACAGCTACGATCGTCGACCACGTGCGAAAAAAGTCTTGTGAGGGATAAGAGAGAAGGGGAAAAAGCGCCCCGTCAAGTTATCCGATGCGAGGAAGGGAACGAGGAGGAAGATACATTTTTCAGATTATAACCGACCCGTTCTCGATAATGCGAGTATGTCGGTGGCGCCGAAAGGGACGACGAACGACGAGAGCCTGGTAACAGTGCCTGGCATTCCCGAGAGAAATCTTTGAGCATATTTTCACGTCTATTCTGAGGGCGCGTCTCTGCCGGATGCAGATAGCGGCGGCCGTGTCGCGGGATGTGTGGCCACGTATGGGTGGCGCACAATATCCTCCTGATGGTAAAGGCCATCCAACCTGCATGATACGACGTAATACACTCGCCGGGATAATATATTGCTGTACAAATGGCGCTACGCCCCGCCGCGCGTACCTGTGCTCCGCTCCGCTCCGCTCTGCTCCGTCCTCCGCTTATCTCTGCTCGATTTTCGCGTCGCGTCGGCAACGGCGTGTCGTTGATGTCGTTGTCGTGGGCGGACGTTGTTCTACGTGCAAAATTAGCGTGTGAGGAATTAGAGATCTTGTAATACAGGGTCTGATCACGAGCGAATTTGTTCAATATATCTTACTCTCTAAATTCTTTGGGGTAGAATCTCATTCTAAAGGTCTTGAAAAAGAGTGATTTAATTTTCAATCTTTAAGGGGATTCTAAAGCAAAGCTCGAACTCCGACGAAATCATCAGAGTAATATCTCACGTAACCTATGATACACGCAGTCACATTTTCGTATAACAAATTCGTTAGGATAAAGCGTCTAAGTCTAAGAACTCGACTTTGTTTGTGTAAACTACGTATCTGGAAACCATTATTTCGTACGTACAGATTACGAAGCTTTCGTATCAAGCAAATGTTATCACGACTTGATAGCTGAGACGCCATGTTATATTAAAAAATGGTAAAAAATATATCAATTTTGAAATTTTTGATCGTTCTCATAAATTCCATTTTCCAAACACGTATGTATACTTTAATCCTGCAAAAAGATTTTCGAATCGGTGAAAGAGAAAAAAAGTATTTCTTATATAAAAATTATATTTGCTTACGTGATAAAAAACAGGAGATTTTAGGATCTTAAGTATGAGATTCATTCCAAAAGTTTCAGAGTATTAGAGAAAAAGTAGGTAAATATATTTCTTCCCTGTATATTATAATTCACTCTCTATTTAGATTGTCTCATTCTATAATGTTAATTAATAGCGTTTTCTCTTGGCTGCACTATCGCCCATCAGTGCAACATTCAAACAATGTAGCGTGTTTCCTTGACTGATGGTAGGCGAATTCATTCAGTGTAATGTGTTTCCATGGCTATAGTGTAGTACAAATTTTATGCACGAAGCGGAGTTTTGCTACACGATGATCAAAGAGACGGTGTAGAACCAGTGTAACATTAAAAATTTGGAAATGAAAGTCAACCGACAGAATTAAACGATAGCATAAAGTAGTGTATACCATGGTGTATGTACATTTATATAGTGCAGCACTGATGCAACTTACACGCAACTGGTGTAGTAAGGTTACACTCAATACAAAGAGAAAACGTTTTCTCAAGAGAAAACGCTATAAAATTATGAAATAAAGCAGTATAAGTTAAAGTTGTGCGCGCGCGAGTGTGAAAGAGAGAGAGAGAGAGAGTGAGAGAGAGAGAAAGATAGGTAGTATGTATACAGGGAGGAAAGTACATAATGTCTTTTTCTCTCATAGAGTTTTGACAGAATCACTCGTGACTAGATTCTATTATAGAGTTTCTACGAGAAACGAATTGCTAAAGATTGATGTATCTCGCGCAGGGGATACTCGTTATCTAAAATAGGAATTCGTCTTCCGACAACAAGGGTACTTCCTTCGTGTCATTAAATTCGAAAGGTATAATAACGCGTATAGCAAAGTTGTTGAGTAACATGTCGTATTGCACTTGCGGTCACGTTGTGTTAGATCCATTAATAAATTTCTTGGAAGGCTGTCAGGATCCACCGCCACGCTAGACAACCTGTCGAGTTTGCAGAAATAGGGCACTGGACTCTCCCTTACGCCGTGAATTATGTACAGATGAGATTCTGTGGATTAAACGAGCCAGTATGGCGCGCTCGAATAGGGAGCGATAGATAGGCCGAGATAAACGCTAGCGTCGACTACTAAAAATTGCACTGCCAATTGCGTGTCGTTGCCATCGACATCGTGATCGCAATCAGCAGCGACGGGTCGTTCCGTCCATACCTATTTCTCTCCTTATCCCGTAAGCTCGGCCAATGATAATGGCAGATAGGCGTGGCCTGTTGAGAGATTTGTTATTACAATCGCGTCTTCGATCACGCGATTTAGATCCGTGCCCGAGAACACCATCGCTACCGCGACGATTGCGTCGATTGCGAAATCGGCGATGACGTGTTCACGTTGTTGTGCCCGGTCGATTTATTGCCGTCATCTCGGAACGAGCAATCATGCTTATTTCCGTTATAGTTGACATTCGCTTACAGTTTCCTCCGAGGTGCTATCAAAACAAACAGAAATCAATTGCCTTTTCTATTCATCATCGATTGGTTTCTTTCTGAATATTCTAAAATTCATAAAGTACATACGATTCATAATTTTAAACATTAAGGAAATAGTAATGTGTACAAATATGAGTACAACGGTAATTGCACGAATACAATACACAATTATAGTTAAAAAAATATTAATCATTTAATATAGAACAAATTCGAGTTTTCTTGAAGATATCTTTACACTTGGCGATTCAATTTAAGCTTCTATTATCTTCAATGTGAACTCGGAAGTGAAAGATCCTTGTTAAAAAAAAAATTATCAAAACCATATAGCTATAAGACCTGGAATAACGTTGGATATATATTTCCACTGTAAGAGAAAAATTTAAGAAAGACGTTTTAGGTTAAAAAAAAGGATGATCTTATTCTGCAGATCAATATTTAAATCATCATTTTTTCAGTAATGTAAAAAATAATATTGGTCAATAAACATATAAATAATTTATATTTTTACTTATTAATGTTTTAGTATTTTATTCGCACATTAATTATCGCATTATTTGCTGTTTTTTCATCTTAATCTTAAATTTATGTACCGATAATAAACAATAAAATATTAAGTATCTATTTATTTCTTTGTGTAATGCCTAAGATGATCTCGACATTCCAATTTATTATAACAATTTTATATGTATTTCTCTAAATATTCGATGCATTAAATATCTTGCAATCTTTTGCGAATTATTGCTCGCTAAGCTACAATTCTTAATGATACGCTATTCCTCGTATATTTAATTATTATAGAACGTTTATACCAATTTTAATTTATCCGTATAAAAAATCCTTTCAATTCCGACAATTTTCTCTTCACATATTTTTTTTATGTAGACACATGTTTTATTTGCATTTTATTTTTTACAGGTAATTATTGATATTCAGAAGAAAATAGTTAAACTGAAGTAGGCATGGAAAAATCTTTTGCGGCACCACGGCAAAGGGTATAGAGAAATAACACGTATTTCTACTAGTTAAAGGCTGCGGCCGCGATTTGTGCCACGCTTGGCGGTACTGCATGTTAACATAACGAGACCGGTCACGCGATCGATACTATGTATGCTATATAAAATCTCTCTCAGAACATCCACTTACATTCCAGATTCTATGGAGAACAACACATATTGCCAGCATATATCTCTCGCAATTAGATTGCGTACGCTAATCGTTATTAACTCTATCGTGTTATATTTCTTCGTGTTGTTAACGCTATGGCGCTCGCAAAACGCGTCTGCTGTCGTCCACGCTGACACGCCGCAAAAATGAAATACTAAATCTTAACCAGAGATTGAATTTTCATTAATCAATTTATAATATCGTGACGATTAGAATGATTTCTGCTCAAGAGTCGTTATCATATAATTGAATTCCAATTTTTATTTATTCTAAGTAATATTTTATATTTATGATATTACGCTTGTATCTAACATTACATCTTAATATTCTTTTAATTTAAATCTTGATACCCGATTGACGAATTTAGGATCCATCTTGAAATGAACATTTTGTGATTCAGACACAAAGAGCATATTAATTATAGAAGAGAAAAAAAATAAAATCGGAAAAATAAAATAAACTTAAATGCAAAGTTTCCAAACGTTTCCTACGAATTTTTTCATCTGTTTAAACTGATTATTTTTCAAAATAAAGTCTCGGTATATTTCAACGTATAACAATGTTTCATGTGTTATTATTTGGCGCAGGCATATTGCAGAAAACGACGAATATACTCGGACTGTTAAAATATGCAACATCGTCCGAGATCGGAGTCCATCTTGAATGGACCATTTGCGGTTTCTTGAGCAAGAATAGTAATATCAGGCACTCGATCGTGACGCATCCCTCGTTTTTTTCATTGTAATCGGTTACTCTCCTTGCATTTGTAATGTAATCGCTCGTAGTACGTGCGCAAGCCTTGATAGTCTCCGCTTTAACGGACTGGCGAATCGATAAACGTGAAGACGAATCTGCCATTGGAGATGATCCGATAGAGAAACGATTTACAATGTCGTAAGAGCTCATTGACTTCTCGATTTGCATGGGAAGTCCGTGAAGATCTCGCGGTCATTGACCGTCGCGACCTATTTTATGAAGCTTGATAGGTCGACAATCATGTGTGTCGAATGTATGACAGGTACGTATTTGTAAGTTATTAAACATGATGTATGTCTCCTTTTCAGGAACATAATAATAATAACAACAGGAAAACGCCTGTCATCGTGACAGAACGAAACCCACTGACGTACGAAATTTCATCTGCCATAAAGCAACGGAATATGCTAAAACTTGGACCTAAAGGTACAAGAACGGAACAAGTTTAGTACCGCGAGAGTGTAGCGAGAAATTCGTAATTAGATTAATCATTAATTCGAAATTAATTCAGGAAATTGAACATCACGTAAATTCCTATTATCATTATTCTTAACCCTTTTGTCAATGCATAATTTTTCACTTTTTCAGTATTGTTTCTCGCTAAAAATGTAAAAGTAAAAACGAAATAAAATACAAAACTGGTCTTTGTTGTTCGAAGAATGGAACTTTTGAGGCGTCATAACGAAAAATTCGCACACAAATATAAAAGTTTTTATTGTTTAAAATTCAATATAGATGCATTGACAGAAGAATAAATAAATATTGCATTAACTTGTGAATTAAATGAAGAGATTTCTATATAAAGCTTCATGTTAAAGCGTTTAATAATAATATACCGTTACACCTCGGATGTCACAGCGCTTAGACAAGTGGTTTTTAATTATTGTATACAACATCGAAGGTGCTATAATTCACATATGTGCGTTATGACTCAAATTGCACGCGTACTTGTCATTTTATTTCCAGCATCAATATTTGTGGTGACTCGCGGCACCTGCCGATGCAGAGGCAACCATCGGCGCGGCGTCAACGTTGGTTTATTCCGCGTTAATTCCTCGATAAACGTGCTCGCACCGTTTACATCGTTTTCATTGCGTGCAATGGGGTAAGGTAAAATAAATTGCGGGGCGGTGAGAGTAAAACTTATTGTCGGAGCCATCTCGAGCACTCGAGTGCGCGCATTGCGCTCCAAGAGAATGGCGGAACAGGACAAACATTAACCGACGCACGGTGAATGCGGTATGTCCGGTTACGTGCTAATGCGATTTTACAACGCGAATGGCTTCTTACGGATATACGCGATTCCGTGTGCGATTCAGCGCAAGCAATTGTCATCACTGTTTTCAGCAATAAAGTAAAACGAAACGCCAGTCGCGTTTTCAAAAAAAGGAAAGTGGTATAACCGCTATTTCCAGATGCAATTCAGTGAACAATGAAATTCTCAAATTATCCAATTATTGCTTAAACATATGATTGTTACAATTTAAAAAAACTGTCGTTTAGCCTAAAATTTATGACTGAATTTCAGGTTCATACTTATTATGTTTATATTAAAATACACTCAGAAATACCATTCGAATATCTCCATGTATCATTTTATTATTATGCAACATTCGGTAAGCAATAAGGATAAAATAATACATAGGAGTATATGAAATCGTATTTATTATATGAACGTAGACTTTATTTATAATAAAGTTTACATTGTAAAATTTTTATTTTAATTTTTCAATTAATATCAAAATTTTTCAATATAAACAAGGCTACGTTCAGAAATACCACTTCATATGCTCCTATATATGTATTATTTTATCCTTATTGTTAATTCAGAGTAAATTTTTTCTGAATAATGTAATTTAATTTCTCATATTCCGCAAAATTTTTCCTCTTATATTTTCATTTGTTTACTCACAAGAGTTCTCCTCACAATTTGAGAAAATATTTAAAAAAAATCGCATAATCTCTGACATTAATCCACAATTGATAACAAAAATTAATGAGAGAAAATACATAGCTATAATTATTTATATAATTTCGCATGTAAATATATACCGTTCGCAGCACGATCGCTATCTTCCTCGATTAATTATCTTTCTCGTGCTGCGCCTTCGTTCGCGCAATAATCCCTCTAAGAAATATTTCCTAGTGTTTATCAGCATTTTTATTTTCCGCACGTTTCAAGCACCTTTCCTTCTATCTTTCCGCGTGTGCACTCGCAAGCATCGTACGAATAAGCTTCTATGTACCCGAGTTTTTCTCTTTCATTCTGTATATTGATCCTCTCTTACTTGATTTTGTCTCTCTCTCTCTCTTTCTCTCTCTCTCTCTCTCTCTCTCTCTCTCTCTCTCTTTCTCTCTCCCTTGTCTGCGTTGATCTGTTCCTTCCACCCCGCGCCAAGATTCCACTCGACTCGCGCTCGTTTGGTCCAGCCCAGCGTCAGGTCAACGCCCTAGTGACCAACGCACCTTGTTCCTACGTGTTCCATCCGTTCATAACGCGTGCGTGTGGATCATCCCAGTATGAACGTGTGCGTGATCTTGTGCCTCCGCGTGCGTGCACGCGTGAGTGCGTGCATACGTGCGTATGACTCGTATGAGGGCTCGATCTAGGGCAAGCGAGCAGATGCCGAAGAACGCGGCTTTTTCTTCATCTACCTGCGGCATCGGTCACCAAACGAGGTCCCGATCGAAAAAGTCGAACGTAACTGCCTGAAGTACTGTCGCGATAGTCGAGGTGGATTCGTCGAAGATTTATGAATCTAAAGCGACTTGTCCAGTCAACGTTGTCGACTGGTATTTTCCAATCAAGCTCAATTAAACATGTAAATTTAATAAAAGCTATGCGAGATTGTCACTGAAATTGGGTTCTCATGATGCCTCTCATTTTTTAATAATCGCGTGATTAAACTAAAATATTTTTGCTTAATTCTTCGATAAAATTGTCATCACTCTATTCTGTCGATTTTTTTTTCAATTGTATATATATATATTAAGTATATATATATATATAT
>NW_017259302.1:1484157-1491990 GCF_001594045.1 Atta colombica
TTCGTAAATATTTCCTTTTTTACATTTTGCAAGTTGATAACACCTTTTTAAATATTTCCGTACACTGAAAAAAATACGTTTGCTGAATTTTAATAAAATATATAATTTGTTTCAAATATTTATGCAAAATAAAAAAATTATGCTTAAATCAAATAAATATATGTTTACATTTAATAAATATTTCATTAGTACTATGAAACAAATATTTATGAAAATTTAGTAAATGTTTTTTCAGTATAACACGCTTATACTTTATAAGCGTGTTGGAAATATTTCCTCTTCATTTGTAAACTACTTTGTTATTTATAGCAATTTATTGGAGGGAATTCCGATGTAATGATGTATTCCGTAATGATGCATGCTATGAAACGTGGATTTACATGTAATCATTTCTGCCAGACAGTCGCATTGCAAAACGAGTAACGAAGCAAAGTTGCATATGCGTTCGCCCCTTATTTTCTTCGTGCTATCCGATGTTCCACGACGACTGTCGTGTTCCGTCTTGAACGCATTTGCGCGCCGAAGGAAAGATTGTGTACGACGACGTGGTGAAAAATGGATAATCGGTAATTGCCCCCGTGATCGTGCGGGACGAAGACGATGGCGCCGCTTCGTGCGTGCAGTTGACTCTGTCTGCCGGAGTTCTTGTTGTTTCCAATATCGTAAGATTCACAAAAAGTAGAAATTGATGTTTCAGTAGATCTATATACGAGAATTATTCTTGTTTACATAATTAAATTTTAATTGAGAAAGTTTAATTATAGAATCACTTAAAAAAAAAATTCCAACTGATTTGACAAGAATAACTTTAGTAATATAGATACAATAAGTATTGATATTTATTTATTTTAATCAATGAATTAAAATTTAATTTGTGGAAGATTTTAGATGAATAAATGATCCTAAATGCATATAGATAACTATATACTGCTCTATAATAAGTGTCAATATATTCTTGAAGAGATTTGATTTTATGGATATTCGCAAGTGCATTTTTTAATATGCTATTTATCAATCAGTGAAGAATTATACATTGACACTTCAATTATAACAAATTCGTTTAATTTAAAACAAATTTAATTATAAATAATTCGTTGTTTCAAACAAAAAGAACACGCAATGAACAAGAAGTGATCGAGATGTTTTATATATTTTCTTTTAAAGCTACCAAGCGGATTTCGGCATTTAATAAATATGGTATATTATTTTAATAATTTATTGTTTTCCTAATGTCTTAAATAAAATCATTTTTAATAGCAAATGAAATCATTACCCACAAATTAATAACTTGCTAATTTTATGTCTAAATATGAGTGACATAAAAGTCAACATAGCAGTCAGTAATCTTAATTCTTAATATCATTTTTATCTATCTTCTTAATTGATGATAAGATTTTAGGTATTTTAAATAGCTAACTCATAACACGCTTATTATCTATCGCTTTAATTAGCTATTAATAATGTTTTAGTTGTTTATCACTCTCCTTTTAAGAACGAAAACCTCGTTGTGATGTTTTTACCGAGATTATAGAAGAAATTGTAGATAAGGGTCGAAAGAGAGACTGTGAAGAAGTACATCATTACGTGAATATTACCTTGCACGCCGGACACGGCAAACCGGCTCGAAGTAATATTATGAGTCCTGAATAACACGCAAATGCAGTAGCAGCACTAAAACTTCACAGTTTCGCAATTAAATATGAGAATATAATTTTTTTTCAATTATTGCCCTTTTTACTACATTTTACGAGGCTAAGACAGATATTTTTTTACAGATATTTTAAGACAGATATTTTACGTATCGTCTGTGCCACGAAATATATTCGTAATGATTATTAGTAAATTTATAAAAAAAAAATATGCACTCTGTGAAGATCAAGACAGCTCGCAAAAGTATGCTAAACGTTTCAGGCTGAATCACATTCTTAGTTGCGCACAATCAGGCACGTAGATAATCGCGTGGGATTTACCGTGGCATCATTCGACTACGAGATCACGATCTCAGCTCGCCGATGACACACGGAATCATAGGAGGAGGGAGGGGGGAAGGGAAGAGGGAGGGGAAGGGGAGGGAGGAGACAGAAAATACTCTGTTTGATACTCGCGCGAGTCTTGCTCCCTCAAGGCTTTTAATTTCAACGGTATGCCGCATCCGCTCCCCCGCGATTTCGAGATATCCGGGGACACCCCATCCCACCCCGACCGATTATTTCCCGGCGTTATTAGGGCCACCCCACGCGTCCGAGGTCCAGCGAGCGGAAAAAAGGGAACGTTATGGTTAGGGAAATTATGGTATGCCTTGTCGAGGTATGTTGGCGTCGTGTAAGTGGGTGGTATAAATGAGTATGAAGGTGAAGCTCAAGGAATCTGCAAAGTCTCAACTCGATCTGCAATAAAGCAATGAAAATGTGTGAATTCGCGTAACAGCGAAATTACACATTGTTTTATACACTAATATATATTTTATATACACTAATACTTTTTTAAATATTAATTAAAATAAATAAATTAATAAAGTAATAATAAAGTAATAATAATTAATAATTAATTGACAGAAAGAAAAAAATATGCTGTCATATAAAAATTATTCTATTAACTTCATGAACGTTAAATCATAGATTATTAGATTCTTTCTCTCTATTATATTTCTTTAATTAAATAGAATTTCTTGACATAAATTTATATCCATTTTTATATACATGATCTCTAAGAGCACATAAATTACTTTAATAATTCATTATAGAACTCTATACTAAAACAATATTCTTTCATTTTATATTTGTTACCGATATCTGTATGAAAAAAAAATATCTCATTTCGCGTTCTTATTTATCATATCTCTTTGTCCCATCTTTTTGGATGTATGAAAATGTAGCATAGTACAATTAATACTCCGTTGCTATGTATTTTTATTAAACGGAGCGATTAAACGGACGTTCACAAAGCGCCTTGAAATCTGAATTCTCGGAAACGAATAAAGTGTAAAGAGTTGTTATGAAAACGGCTTAATTATTTGCGTGACATTTAATTACGCCGCGAATAGCCCGAGGATCTCTTTTATTTTCTTTAACAATTATTAATAAAGTTCCGTGCAGCCTGGAAATCACCAATCTTTTGTATCCTTCGGTACTCTCAATTAGACTTATCCATTTGCCTCTCAAATTTAGATATTTTTAATTTCGTAACTTTTTTAAAATATAAAATTACCTCTCAAATTTAGATGCTTTTAGTTTCGTAGCTTCTTTAAAATGTATAACAACTGCAAATCGTTATTTTAACATATTTTACACACAAAATAATCATTTTCAAACAATTTTTAAATCATTAGAAATTTACTTTTAAAAATTTGTAATGTATTCAATGTTGCAATTGGATTTTATTTTTAACTGAAGCAGTATCCTCGTTTGAAGCGTGCTCTTTAAGTTTGCAAGTTACGCGTTCAGCGTTATGTGGATTATGAATACAAAAAGTTGCCAATGATATTCGTTGCGAAAATACTACAACGTTCGAGAAACGATTACAATGGGTATATTCGTCGACAGATGTGTACCGATCATCACTTGTTCCCTCGTTGATTAAGAAACCACTTTCGTAGCTGTTTCCGTGTAAGTTCGAACGACGAGGAGCATCGATTCTTGAGAGCTTTACATGTGCGGCATTGCATGGCAATTATATCGGGACACTCAATGAGCCTGACTGGATACAAAACTTTGCTCATAACGCGGTAGCCATTGAAATCATACGTCATCGGAGAATCGCGCGAGCAGGCATGATTAATGCATGAGAAACATTTTTGAGAACTGACGCCGCACTCGGTGGAGACAGGCAGCAGGGACTTTCTAACCGACTGACAACGTGAAATATTTGATTGCACGCGCTCCTTTTTAAGATTGGTGATCGACGACAGAAGTGACAAGTCGAGAGAGAGAGAGAGAGAGAGAGAGAGAGAGAGAGAGAGAGAGAGAGAGAGAGAGAGAAGAAAAAGAAAACATTCAACTTGTGTGCTGGCAACTTTAATTCGCTTTTACTGTCTGCGAACGAAACAGCCCTAATTTATTTTACGTTTGCTTCTTTTTTTTTACTTCATCTCGGGCAAATAGTTTCTGATTCATTCGAAGCAGAAAACGTATGGCCACTTCATAGTGGTGAAAACTTCGAAAACAATGTTGATATGTAGCTCTGAGAAATTAATGATATCTATAAAATATATTATATTATTTTTTTAATATTTATACGATCTCCATTTAATAAATTTCTATATGTTGATAAAGATAATCAAATTTGATTTCCAAAAAATATATTATATCATAATTTTATTCACGTTATTGTTAAGATTCTTCAAAAACTTCACTTTTACTAATGTCATTAACAAATCGCGAAGAGGTCGAAGTAGAATGCATTTTCTTTGTAATGTAACTTTTCGAGCGTCAATATCCTGCGTTGTAAGTAATATGAGAATTTCGCAAGTAGCACACCACAAAGTTCATAAATCTCATATCATCAAGCCGGATGGATTAATTATCGGGCTACGGCGTTCGAGTGCCAGAGATCATCAAGGATCACTGGTCACGCCATTAAGTGCAAATCAACACTCGTTGATTGCATCTCGCATCCCTCTCTCATACTTCTTATAATGATATGCCATCGCCGGTATTGCTCCTCGTAAGTCTCGATGCGTTCTTTTAATTGGAGATAGTTGGTATTCTCATAAAAGTTCTCAACGGTGGAAATTTAAGTAAATTAATTTTATGCTTTCCATTCTTTTTATGCAATAAGGAACGAAACGTTAATTCGCTCCGATCAAGTATATGAATTAATTACACAGCTCTTCGTTAACATTTAACATATCGTAATGCGCCAGAAACGTGCACTTGTTTTACGCAAAATAAAGGTTATCGCACACAAAAAAAAAACTTAAACAGTAAGCTGTAAGCAGTAAGATGTAAACAGTAAGTAAATCGATATTTTGAATTTGCTACTGCTTGCGTTATTATCTTACGTTCCTAACTGTAATTGACCAATTACGTCTTACTACTTAAAGAATACATAAAAGTCAATAAAAAATAAAAACGTCTTTATTTTGATTCTTGACATCAATAAACAGTCAAATTTTATCATTTTGATTTTCATGATGTTAAAATAAAGTCATTTTGACTTTCTCATGACTCGGTGTGTTCCTGCGTTTTTTTTATAGTCTTAAAATATTATATTATTTTTTAATATTTGTACGATCTGCATTTAATAAATATTTCTATATGCTGATAAAGATAATTTGATTTCCAAAAATATATTATATCATAATTTTATTCACGTTATTGTAGAGATTTTTTTAAGATTCTTCAAAAACTTTACTTTTACTAATGCGTTTTACTAATGCGTGTTATTAAAGCAAAATGATCCATAAGCGATATGATGACAACGCAAAGACGGCGACATGCTTCGATCAATCGACGATTCATTCTTTCTTTTAGAAACGCATCTATGTGAGAAAGAACTATTACAGATTTTATACATGAATAAAATATTCGCATAAAATATTCAGTAAGGTTAATTGAGAAATCGTACGCGAATAAAGCATGCGAACTGCAACGCATGCAAGTCAATTCGAGCCGGTTTTTGGTTCGAAGAAATTTTATGCGTCGCGCGTATGAATATTATTACGCCAAATCAGCCGGTTTTAAGTTCACCCTCGAACCACCGAGGATGAGCATGTTCATGCGCGAAATTTTATTTTCAACCCGTCAACGCGAGGTAATAAATAGCTAAGTACAAAAAAGTTACAACTACATAATTATTTCCGAAAAATATTTTATAGATATGATAATTAATTACTAAATGAGAAAAGCGATAATAGCATCGTCGTTAACTCTTATAGAAATCTAATTTAGTATTGGCCAATCTAATTTAATATTCCAAAATAAGTAATCAATAATTTAATAACTACTTTCCATTATTAAATTTCTGTAAGGAAAACATTAGAACATTGTTCATCAAATGAACCACTTGAATAATTTTCTTTTCGCTCTCTGGCCAACCTAATCCTTTGTCGAAGATGAGATGTATGTAGTGTGAACGCGATTTTACCGCTTGTCGTAAACTCGCGGTACAACAACCGCTGCGTAACGTCGCCAGATCATAATTACGTGACAAGATTTAATCGAAGTGCTCCAGGCTAATTAAAAATTCTTCACTTCGCGCGCGGTCTCTATCAATAAAGAGATAACATCACCGCTGTAACGGTAGAAAATGTCTTTGCCCTTATCGTGACGAGCGCAGAAAAAAGATCCCAAGAAGAAAGGGTGCTTGCACCCAGTATCTACGTGCAAATCTCTCCCCCCCTTTCTCTCCCTCTCTCTCTCTCTCTCTCTCTCTCTCTCTCTCTCTCTCTCTTTCTCTCTCTCTCAAACTGTTCAGCATAACATCGCCAATACAAACCAACAATTGGCCATTCTTCGATGCATCGGTATCGCCGGTAAGGTGCAACTCAATTCAAGTTGAGTTGGCCATTGTACGCATCGAAGAATTCGCCGTAAGGTACGAAGAGTAGGAGCCCTTTCCTTCCTGGATAGGGAACACAATGCAACAAGAAGGGGTTCCGAGATAGGTCCGCATAATCTATACACTACTATATATATGAATATACACGCTGATACATACACGTCATTTGTATTTGTATCGTACGCTGGGGTGTATCCCAAAGCTAACCGTTTATCTCGAATAACGCGCGCGTAGGTGCTTTAGTTTGAAAAAAAAAAAAAAAAAAAAAAAGATTGGTCAATAGAAGGACATACATTATGATCAATACATTATGCTCGACGTCTTTTCATGGTAAATAAAAAATTCAGTCAAGATTTACACGTAATTTAAAATTATGACTTATGAAATATGCTTATAAATTTAATGTTTTTTATTCTTTATATGCAAGCTCTCTATAAGATGATTTTCATGATACTAATTTCCGATACTAATTTTCCGAGAAAAAAAACTTCTCTCCCGCAATTCGAAAACAAAGAAATTATTACTCGTTTTAGACATAGAAAAGAAGTAAAGAACTTAATTCTCATGCGGTAATTAATGAATACCGCTTGAACGAAGATATATGAAGAGAAAGACGCTAGATCGACATATATGTATAATTGCTCTTATCGTTCCGTCTTGCAAGATGCGCGATGCACAGTGAATTGCCTCATTAAATGTTTTACCTCTTAACTTGACATGTATCTCTCTCCGCCGATCGACCATCATTGCCGCGTAGTCATATAAAAATTATGATATCTCACTTCATCTATATTAGTATCTGCATCCAACGATAAAAGAAACAACGACGGATTACAAAGAGGTACAATAGTTGCAAGAGTGATTTGCATGTTACTGCTGATGCAGTAATCGTATGATTACTAATAGCACGCAGACTGTGTAATGCGCTTAATCAGAAATCAATCGGATACATTATTATAGTTTTGTTAGAAAAAAATTGCTTGCAACAATTCCGAGATCCTAATCACCGGATCATTTTAATATATAACTGTTTTTATAAATTATATCAAACGTGTTTGATGGATTTTTATAATAGTGATATTTTAAATAAAGTATAGTATACGAAAGTGAAATTCTGCAATGTATGTGTGGTACAATTTTTTAAATTAAAAAAAATTGAAATATTAAAAAAAGAACTGAATTATAAATACAACGTTGATGAAAATACTTAAGTTAGTTAATACACTATTGTAAATTTCAATAAATATTTATTTAAATTTAAATTATTTTTCCTCAGTGTAGTTTTATTGATGGATTATATTATTTAATATAAATATCTATTTATATATTTTTATA
>NW_017259302.1:1492090-1494031 GCF_001594045.1 Atta colombica
TATATATTTTATATATTTTATTTTATTTCTTAATAGATGATATATGTTTTTGTAAAAATCTAAGATATAAACAAATATAAGGCAAATATAAGATAAATTTACAAATAATTTAAGATCAGAATTTGATATAATACACATTTTTTAAATGTGAAGTAATATTTGTATTTATTTAAAAAAAATAAATGCAAATATTACTTAGGTTATATCATCGGCCAAAATGCTATGCATATCATTTTTATAAATATATAAGAATAACATAATATATTCGTGATATTTTCTTATAGTCGATAAAGATAACTTCGACCGTCACATCTATTCGCAGCAGCAGATGCTGGAGTCACCTGCTGGGAAATAGCTGGATGAATAATATCTCTTGTTACCATTGAATCTTATTCCTATACAGAGACCTTGCTTACCGACTATATTACCGACTACTAAGAATCATTCGGTAAGTTTCCGAGAGACGTGAAGATATAGAATTCTTCTATTATCTTCAATGTCTGAATTATATGGCAGCCGATAAATATCACAATCATTTATCCAAAAAAATATTTATTTATACACATAAATATTTATTTATTTATAAAAAAATAATAATTATTTTAACTGATTAAACATTTTCATTATATAGTTGTAATACAAATGTCCTATAAAGCTGGGAATTAAATAAAATTTTATAATTTCAAAAAATCTTTCATAAAACTACTATCGAATACAACATAGAAACTTGCAGTAATGTTATTGCAATATTGCTGGACCACAATATTGTTAGAAAGGTCTGTGCTGTACGAGTATAATTTCAGAAAAAATTGTATTTTTTCTTTTCTTATATCATATTTACATTTCTTTTTTCTGTTTTTTTAATCAGAATTAATGTTAATGAAAATTTTTATAACTTCATAAAGAATCATAGAAACAAGTTTACTGCATTGAAGTTGCTTTCTTCATAAATAAAATTCACTAGAGAAAATCAACTTTCCAACGAGAACTGGATATCTATCATGTGAGAACCGGTTCGAGCTTTCCCAGTGTTTTATCATCATCTAGAACCGGATCTATGATTTAAGATCATTTCCGAGAACTTTATGATGATTTCGATCATTATGGGAGACATCGCGGGAAATCGCGACTAATGTATTGCACAAACGATGTGCTTCGTCGTTTGCCTTTGGACTATTAATAAATATTTAGAGAAAATACGACTATGCTGAAATATAGTAGAATATATCTCATCTCCTCTCACATTACAAGTACTCTCACATTTGTTTGACTTCGTAATATTTCTTTCTTGCCGTTGATAACAAGCGATTCGACATTAACATTAAAGCAATAAAAATTCTAATATTTTCTTACTATTTCAACAATATGAAATGAGATTTCAAGATGATATTATATGTTTCTTGTGTGAAAGTAAAAACGTGATTTAGCGTAGTTATAATGTGCAGGAACAGTTCAGACATAGTAAAAAATATGAAGTTTCTGTTTTCTCTAGGTGGATAAGAAAAATAAAATTATATGTAGCGCGCACGTGATTAATGTAGACTATTATATAGTAAGCGTTTTCTGGTAGTACTTCAAGTATTATAATTTTAGTTTATTAATGTAAGCAGTAAAAATTTGTGAAATTTTGTGTATGTGTTAAATTATATCGATTTGAAATGTTTTTAATTCAATGCCTGCATGCAGTCAAATTTAAATCGGAGCAGTAAAAAGAAAATAATCAAAATAAAAAAATTGATAATGGACTTTTAAAATAATTTTCAAAACTTGTACACAAAAGTCTATTTCAAAAATAATTTATGAAATGTATATTTTTTATTGAGAACAATAACGAAATATTTATAATTCTACTTTTCTTAATTTTTATATATTCAAGAATAATAAGAAATAATCTTGACTGAATATATAATTTTATTATGTTATAAATATATAAATTTATAT
>NW_017259302.1:1494076-1507839 GCF_001594045.1 Atta colombica
ATATATATATATATTATATATCAAGTACTTAAATATCTTTTATAATTTAATATTTTTTAAATTATTCTTTTATAATTCAAGCAACGTGAATAATTAAAGAAGTTAAAACAAAATTAAAACAAAGATTATTTAACAAGCTATGAAAGAAGATCATCAGTTTCATCTCGTTTTTGATTTGATTGAAAGTTGATCGCTCATCATTTTGTTATTTTAGACAAAAATGTAAGCCTATGAGAATTCGAAGCGCGTGTTAGATGCCGTCAAGGTTACGGAATGCCACATTACCTCACTTAAATCTATAGAAGTTGTAGGCCATGAAGTCGCAATAACCTATAATTTGTGGTTATTAAGCAAAATGAATGAGCCGTTCGATCCTGCGTGAACGGGCTCTTATAGAGACTTTTGTTAATGATTGTTGCGCGCAGATCTTTCGAAACCGCTTAATACGCTTCACTACGAGAGTCTCGCTTTGTAGCATGCCATAATTACTATTATTTCTGTCTCTCTGTCTATCAACGCTATGATCTCTCGATAACTTTACATCTTCGCTAGCCTAAGCAGTGAAAAAGAAATTATATACACGTGACAGAAAAGTTAATATTTATCAAAAATTGTATACGAAGAATAAAAGTTTCAACCAAAACATTCTATAAATTTATTATTATCTTTTTTTCTATTACAAACATCTACAATTAAAAATTGTATAGCGATCGCATCATACATAGGAAAATATTTATTTTACACTTATGTATTAAATAAAATCTTTGAAAAGAAATGAAACGCAAGATCGGCGCCAATCAAATATAATCGACAACTCAAAAGTTATAAATTGATTTTTAATTATGTTTTGCATGAGGCTTTAAATAAAGTTCTTCGACACGCTACGCTTCAAAAAAAAAAAAAAAAAAAAAAAAAAAAAATGATCGTTTTTAATTTAAGCGTATTTGAGAATGTTGAAATGAACGGTCCATAAAGGTAAGTATTACTCTAGCGATAATAAAAAAGAATATTAAAGAATTATTATCCGCACAAAACAAATAAAATCTATCTGCCTGTAGAGAACATTGTCGAGCCCCAACGGCGAAGTGTGTGTTCTCGGTTTCATGGCGTGTTCGTATAAATGGACGTAAATCGGCGGAGAGGCGCACGAACAGCCGAAAGTGGCCCGCCGCCCGCGGTTTTTCGACCTTTCGGAACATGTAATTACGCAAATTCCGCATCCATCTCAATTAGCAAGTGCGCGCAAGGCGAAAACAAGACGAAGCAGAAGAGCTGGCTGTCACCTTCGCGAGTAAGGCCGCCGAAGTAAACGACCACCACGCGTCTCTGCTCGCGACAGAAGCTAAAGGTTTTCCGTTTCTCACGTGGAGAGGCAGAAAATGCCAGAAGTATCTGGCAAACTGATCGTTAATTCGATTTAGCGCGGCAGTTGTTGCCATTATGAATATTACGATCGTGCAGAAAATTTTTTTTGTGATATGGGATCTTATTCATTTACTTGGGAGAAAATAATTTCGTCGACGATGATTTCAATGATTTGACGGAATTACTCAACGATGTCGTAACGGTGAGACTTGTTTAAATAACTGATTGATTCTCCATTTAATCTCTAATCGACAATTGTATTAACAGATTTATAGCGTTTGATTTCCTATTATTTACAATTTCTCTTATATATTTTTTTATTTTTTATGATTATTTTGTGAAATAGTAAGTCTATGTTAGAATCATGCTAGAACATATTTTGTTAATCCATCGCTTTGACGCATGAGTGCAAATGATTAAATCACGTTACGTACAAATCGAAAATTTAATCGCTTCGAGCTGTTACAGTTCACGCAACAAAATAAATATAAATCGGTTAAATATTTATTTATATAGGTCGTTTTCTGATCGCCTTTTCAGCAGTAAATTCAAATGTATTTCATTCATAATTTCAATGTCGCTTCATCATGACAGTGATTTCGATTTTAATCTGCTAAGATATTATTGTAATTATAATAAATATCCATTATTTCATTATTCATTCGCTTATTGTTATAACAATCGTAAAAATATCGGAATAAAATATGACTGGGTAATTATGACGTCAACGGAGAAAGTAAACAATACGGGGTTCGCAGATCAAGGGTTAAAGGCTGTTAAAGAGACAGAGATGATTTGAGAAATCACGTTCCACAACTTTACGATTCGGATTTTACGATTCCACAATTTGACGGACGTGCTCGTTTAAATTACGTTACGGCTCCGCGCGTTTCTGCTCATCAACATTAGGCACAGCAAATTTCGAGCCTCCTAATCGAGTCGCGAGGACACGTCGCGGGGAGCACGAGAGCGGTCGTTAATAATGCAGTTTATCCGAGTGAGCCGGCGCGGCGTCGGCGACTCTCGCGAGGTAGGAAGTTGAGAACCCGAAGGTGGCTCGTGCTCGAGGATGACCTCTGACCGTGAAGACCGAAGAGTGAGACGAGGCCATGCCTGGGCACGCGAGGCCCAAGACTTCGCCCCGAGGCACGCGCAGGCTTCTCTCTCTCCTCATTCGCGTCCCTTTCCTCCCTCTCCCCTCCTCCCCCTCTCTCATCCTCCTTCTCTCTCCTTGCTCTCCTCCCTCTCAAGAGGGTCTCGCACCCTTCCGCCCTTCTCGCTTGCTCTCGCCACGTAATTCTGTGCGATTGGCTGGTGTCATG
Organism: Atta colombica; assembly: GCF_001594045.1. Lineage (NCBI taxonomy): Eukaryota > Metazoa > Arthropoda > Insecta > Hymenoptera > Formicidae > Atta > Atta colombica. The sequence continues at coordinate 1,496,764 of NW_017259302.1, forward strand.
CCCGCGCGCAGTTCTGCCTGTACGCTGCATGATGTACCGCGTTAAGTGGCGGATGGAGAGACGAACAGTGGTTGTGCTTTGCATCCACTTTGCTTTCCAACCCCCTCCCCTCCCCACCCCTCTTTCTCCCCTTGTCGTTCCCTCGGAACGACCAGGATCTGCCTATGATCTTTAATGCAGGGTCGGCAACGTCGGCGGAGCCGCATGTCCAAGTTGCTTGACGCGCTTCGTCCGAGAAATCACGACCGAAACGCATATTACACTCACATTAGATTATTATCGGAGCTCTCTGCTGCTCTGTTCTCCTGCGCACGGAGCTGTCTTACCGAAGATAACGCTTCTTCAGAATCTTGCGCTTTAGTTCCATTCAAGATTTGACAATATCCTCGGAACTTAGAACTGTCTCAGAATTTTCGCGTAAATCGTTTATTCTTCCAAATCTAAGCTATAAAATTTCTAACGCAGAACTAATTATAACATCTCAAACGTTTCTTCAAACTTTTTACATGTATTTGAAATTTCTCGTTACTTAAATAATTATATCTCCTTCACTTTTTCTAAGATGCTTCTCCTAGATGTTTAGAGCTCATTGTTAATGCCGTGTAAGTGTGTATAAAACAAGCAGAAAATTTAGCAAAACAATACAACTATGCAACGAGACTTGCCCCAAGCATCACGCTTCGTCTTGACGTTATTTAATAATACAGCAATATCACTAATAGTCATGTAGCCTGCGCGTCCGTTTACATGTAGACACGTATACACACACGTGCCTACAAGCGGGTCCAAGAGGATATCAAGGTGAAGGATACACACGCCAGGTATATATCCACAACTCTTTCGAAGGAGGCGGTGTGAAGGGCGTAGCCCGCTAATTATAATTATACCACGAGAGTATTAGCAGCGTGAAATGCAACGTAAATTCTGGTGAAATACTCGCCGCCCCTCGGGGTCCAGGACGGCTCGTTTGCCAGCGAGAGCGCTTTGTTTCGCGGCCGTACGAGTCGGAGATCGACTCTTGCACTGTCGCAGCAGCATGTACACAAACGGTCGCAAACGCCTCACAAAGCCGGGCCGTTTCGCTAAAGGAGAAACGAGGGCGAGCCGCGGCTTTTCCTTTGCCCAGTCGCGCTACGCTACGCTCTGCCGTGCTGTGCTGCAATTCGTTTTTGTCGCGGAAAAACATTAATGAGCACATGTGAACGCGCATCAACGGGTTTGCTATCTAGAAAGAATTTTGCGCTGTTACACTTGTTTTCCTCTTAATTAACTCGATAATTTGCATCACAGTAACTAAAAACTCTGCGCTACCTCATTCTTCTCTATAATAATTCATCGAAATTATTAACAAGATATACTTGTTTGCTGGTTAATTTAAATGACTGAATTATCGTTGAAATATTACGCTCAGGTTGTGAATCAATATCGAATATGCAAAGAAAATAACTTCGTGATGCTAAAAATAACAATTTATAAATACAAAAGTAACACTTACTACAGTACTTTTTCATGTTTGTTAAAAATAAAAAGATTTATTTTTTTAGAATTATTGAGAAACATCAAATTGGATTCGATATATCAATTGATATTAATTCAATTAACATAAATTATTTAATTGTCAATTGCTCGCAATCAGACACATTAATTGATAGAATTTGAAAGTATCGGATTGTGGCTATTTCTTCGGAAATGCAATGCAGGTAATAAACATTTCGCGTTGCTTGAAATTCTAATAGTAAACATTAGCAACATATTAATACGTGTATGCACATAAATTGTTTACGTGTACTTCATTTTATGTTGCAATTAGAATCCTAATATTTTTATCTATCTTTAGAATATTTGCAATTTTGTGAAGTTACTCACAAACTTCGTAGCTTTTAATTTTTTATTTAAATTCGTAAAGAAAATTGAATAATTGCAAATTTCAAATTTCAATTTAAGGAAAAATCGTAAAAAGATATTATTTGTAACTGATTGTTCAAACTTCAGATTTTGACAAAATTTCAAATTCATTTTAATATATTTTAATTAACATTTCGAAAATTTCTTTTTGCAGTATCAATATAGTATCTATACTTTATAACTACAATTAGTATATATTTCTAACAAACAATAGATAAAATTTTTACATCATTATTTATCGATCTATTATCTCAAAAAACGTAATATTCTGTTTATTTTATTTGCTACTCTTAACCCTTCGTCAGCCAAATTGAAACTTTAAAAATATAAATATTTTGATTGTAAATACTAGTAGATAAATGTAAATTCGGAAAAATTAATAAAATACATTCCGACTTTTATGAGAGTAAAAATTCGTTATTAAATTTTAACGTGCAAAGCTTTTAGTATGCAAGAATTTTTTTTTAGATTTTCATGTAGTGCGAAATATAAAAATCTGCATTGTGAGAGAGAGAGAGAGAGAGAGAGAGAGAGAGAGAGAGAAAGAGAGAGAGAGAGAAACTCGAAAACCCGAATTACTAAAGAAGGTGTAAAATTCCATATATAATCAAGAAGGGTTAAAACTTCGTATTTTAAACTAAGTAATAATAATAATAACCGCACATATGATTCACTCGTGATTCGTAGAGGCTAGCTTTGGCAGATTATAGTATGCACGCACAATCGCATTCGTGTTGGTATTTGTCAGTGACGACTTAGCACGCGGCGGCGGCAATGGCATGAGGATTAAGCGTCGCATTTTAAATCGCGGGACGGAGAGACGAGTGGATTCTCCTAGTGCACTAATAACATAGTAGCAACCTGATAATTAATAATGAAACTCGAGAGGGAGAACCAGGGTCGGCCCCGTTACGTTGAAAGGATCGCAGCGGAGTGGGTGGGACCCCCCTTATATCTCGTAATTGCAAGGTGTGGACGCGCTGCTTTACGTGCGATTCGCCCGAGCCGCGGCGAATGGTGGATGCAAAGGCAAAGAACTAGGGAACGACCAAACGATCGGCGCGGCGCGGCGGCGAACGGGGAATAGCGAGATACCCGCGTGCAGCGAACTGAAACTGTGGCTTGGCCATTCATTAGCGTGTTGGAACGCGACGTGGTTACGCCTCGCCGCGGTCGGAGCTGCGACGTTCAAACTGTGCTGATGATCTAATCTGAAAGCGCGATCTTGCACGCGACTTGAAATTCCTCGCATCATCATGCCTAGATTTTTCTTCTTTTCTTGGCTTGTTTTTTTTTTAACTGCTGCTGCGCACTTTATAATTGAAAATCGCCTGCCAAGCACAAAACGGTCTCATACTTGCAGGACTCGATAATCAAACATGTAAATATGTTTCTTACAAAGAAGCTACTTTTTCAGAATCTTGCTTTCTATATTTGAAAGAATAAAAATGAATCTCGCGGACAAAATTGGTTAACAATCAGGAGAATTTACTTAAAACAGTAGTAAATCTTTCTTACTAGCTGTATATAAATGAATCAAATAAATAGAAAAGAAGCCAATACGATTGAAATTAGAGCTTGGTTCGGCCTCAATTTATGTGTACGAATACGATTCAAATCCGACAGTAAGCGGCGCGCAGTTTGATGTATTTAGAAATAGGAATAATATAAAAATATTATTAGCCAAAATATAGGCTTTATTATACTAGCCCTTTCTTCACTTAATTGATTTATTTATATATCTTAATGTGATTTTATAATGCAGAAGAGATAATAAAAAGAATATATTTATCAGCATGTATCATATCGATATATTAAAAATTGTATTTTCTTTTAATAATGTATTCTGTATTTTAAGCAGATACATCATTAGAATAGCAGAGAATTGCGAAACCTATTAAAATATAATTTGAAGTTGTCATTTCTTGACATTTCTCATGCTAATCGAATAAAAACATTATCGTTTCCTCCGAGATTAGATTCGTTATTCAGAGAAAAGAGCTCGAAGCAAAATACCATCCGCTCAAATTTTATAAAAATTAAGTAGAAAATAACTATATTATATATATTATTAATTATATTATTAAATCAATCATAAATTAAATCAAACATAAAAACAATGTTCATTTAAAATAAAGATTCTACGCTAAAGCGAAGTATATTTAACATTCTTAAAATCTCAGGAATAAGGAATCTTGCGTGCGCTTCGATTTAAATATGTTCACGAGTTGAAGAAAGAATGAAGCGGAAAGGACGAGCCGCTGTGGGTGATAACGCCTTGTTTGCTTTGAAAATTAAAATCGACTGCAGCATGATTGTTTTGAGACGAAACAATCTCTCTCTCTCTCTCTCTCTCTCTCTCTCTCTCTCTCTCTCTCTCTCTCTCTCGCGGAGACGAACACGAACGAGATGGAAACTAGAAACAAAGGAAGAAGCGAGCGAGATCAACTAAAAAAAAATATGAAGAATCCATTTGAAATCTCAGCGAAATTCGCAAGTTTACTGGTTACGAAGCGATCGAAAATTCCTCTGCTACATAATTAACGACCCTCGTGTCATTCGGTAAAAATCGGACGTTAAAAACGCGACTGCACGAATCGGCACGTTTGTGCTGCCCGTTTCGTAATAAGCGATTGGCATATGGGGGGTATATTGGTTAGCCCCTCGCTGAGTGAATGAAACTAATACAATAACGATCATTTGTACTGCGAATCATACGACGTCCTGGCGTGCAGATCGACAATTCATCTTCCGAATGTAGCGTAACACAACACAATTTGCATTAACAATTTAAGCCTAGTATAGAGTTTTGGTTCATTTAAACCTTCACTGTTAAATCTGTAGTGTCAAATTTAATCTAATTAAAGTTGCCACTGCTTCTCAATATATCGTTATTTTATATTAAAACGACGCTTAAATTTAAGGCTACATGATGTCAAATTCAAAATCACACTGTATAGTTTCAAATTTAACCATTGTTTTAATAGTATAAAATAACGATATATTGAATAAAAGCAGACAATTTAAATTAGGTTAAATTTAATACTGTAGTATTTGGAGAGAAAGAAAGAGAGAGAATGCAGTTTATTTTTAAAATTTTACAGCTTTTCCTTAAGAAAGTTATAATTAATTATTTCAATATATTGTATTCCTTGCTTCAAATATAACAGTTTTTCAACACATAGTGACTTTCTCGTTTTATAAAGATTAAAGACACTAGGAAAGAAAATGTACTTTGTATTAATTTTTCATCATATTCTTATGATTGCGAATGAACGATAGCTAAGAAGCATTTTGCCATAATTGTACTTTGTACCTCAGATATTCTAAGAAATTCGCCTTGAAATCGTTCTTTCCGAAATAAAATACGAAATGAAGCGGAGAGACAGAGCATTAGTCAACGATTTTTTTTTGTCGAGCTCCCGCCATTCTATCCTTCCTTTATTCCACTTCCATCGCCACTCTCCGTCGGTGACTCGTTTCCTCGTTTTCCATTCTCTCTTTTATTCTCATCGCGCGAATCCTTCTTACGCTCTTTTTTTCCCCATTCTCTATCCTCTCTCTCTTTCTCTCTCTCTCTCTCTCTTTTTTTTTTTTACTCCGACGTCGTTTCTACCGTCGACGAGCTTGGACTTTGCCGAGAACTAAAACGAGACTTCAACACAAATAAGATAATTTCCATTATAAACTCGGGGGTAGGGTAAGTAAACGACGAGGAGTTATTTACTTGTCTCAGAAAGAGGGGAGAAAAGGAACAAAGTAATAACAATGGAATGAGAATAAGAAGGAATCCGCGCGCGGATTCGCGATGGGTACCAAGTTTGAAGTCGCATAGGCGCATTAAAGGGGAGGAGGGGAGGAGGGGGTCTTACGCCGCGTTATTATCCAAAGCAAATGGTCTCCACCATCGTTTCTTATCCGCTTCCGCAAGAAAACGCAGCGAGAAAATGTGCTATAAATGTTCTATTGCAACTTGTCAGTTTACTGTTAAATTTTGTATTGTTTTGGTAAGCGTCGATACAGCGAAGTCGCTAATTATTTATGTATCTCATCTCTGCATATCCTGGACGTAAGTCTTTAAAAAATTAAATCATAGACGTAAGTCATAAAAAATTAAATTAAAAATTAAAATTTCTATCATGAAAACGTACGTAAAACGTGATTGAATAATTTTCTTTAGATATACGTTTATGACTATGCATGTCTGTCTGGATAGATCCTTCAGAATCAACGAGATATATGTTCTTCGCATTTTGATCTATTGTGATGATTGAGTTCATTCGCGATGGCGACAATCTGGGGACATGAGATCATTCGAAGTACATGTCTTCCTATCAATCTTGCACTCACGTTACAAATCCGTCTATCTATTGGAAAGAGAAAGGAGTTGAAGAGAATCGTTATTTACGACGGAATATGTGAAAACTCCGTTCACGATTTTTGACGAAACACGAGACTGTTGTGTATTTGTTTTAAAATGCCATTTTGTAATTAACCCCTTCGTGATTCGACATACCATTTTCGCGTTTCCGACAACTTTCCAGCAATTTCCGTTGTTGCTATAACATCATCCAATGTTATTTCTTTATAAATCAGTCTGGAGAGCTTGAAGAGAGTTCGAATTCGCGTGAGAGTAATATAATCGATACGTCTAGACGTGCTAAACTTTATAGCGCGAGTTCGTACATAAGTTTATGTCCTTTCGCTACAAGAGAGATTTTTAAAGATTTCCCGATAGGAAATATCTAGAAATACGTTTATAAATTGACACATGGAAAGAACGATTTTGTTCAAGTGTCTAAAGTAAATACTTTTGATAAAGTATTTAAAATTGATCTGAAAATAATTTGGTTGGACTATTAAAATAATTACATAAAAAACTCAAGCATGATGAGCAAAGGCTTTGACATTCTAGTTATCAGCCTTTGAGCATCTATACTTTGATCGTCCAACAAAATTATTTTCAGATTATACCTACTTACCTAAAGTTTTAGATAATTTAACAAAATTGTTCTTTCCGATTATGATTCATCTCATTTTTCGTTAATTAATGCTTCTTGCGGACTTCTCTATTTAAATTATTTTTTAAATATAGTATCGAAATTTGTTGTTACAGCTTGAAATTAAAGATTAAAATCTCATAATTCGTCATATCCTAAAAATTTGTTTTTCAAAAACATCGATAATCGTTACTCGAAATCGAAATTATTAAGTTAATGTTGTTTAATCTATATGTCGCGACAAGTTTCAAAAAAATAATTTCGTAGCATTAAGCATTATAATGCTCTAATATATCAAAAGGATAATTGAGTCATACATTATCTGAAAGCGGCGGAAGCCACGAAAATTGCTAGGATTGCTATATTGCACTGTTCTTTTAACAGTAATAACACTTGTTGTACAATTATGAATTTACGGCGATATTAATTGGCGATTTTTCAACAAACCAAATGTTTGTGCGCGCAAAGGGCGCAGTTTTTCGAGCTGTAACGTATCATCGTTAATTCAACCGCAAGTCATTAAAAATACAAAAGGCACTTCCATTACCCCGGCCATTCGCTGGTAATTAAATAATTTACATTTCCGGTATGATTAAAAAAGTTTCGATGTGTGAGCAGAGAGTTTCTGATAGCAGAAATCCTGGTATCGTCGGACGCGTAAAAATATATCGTTACGCATTTCAGAGAAAATCTCGATAAAATTACGAAGGCCCGATATGCCAAGCCGGTAGCAACGCTTTGAAAAACTTGACAGACTATTAATTGAATAAAAACGAACGCTCGCGCAAATATCGCCGATACGAGTCCTTTGTATCGCGTGTGGTTTATCGGCGTTTGGCATGGCATGCCATGCGGATAGAGGAAGGGGAAACGACGACGAAGATGTCAAAGAGCGTCGAAACCAGCGGAATATATCGATGCGGTCAAGTATTTCATGAATCCGCAGAAGAAGAACCATTTGTAGTGCCTACGATTTGAAACGACCTGCGTTCTTATGTAAGTGCGATGCACTCACCCAAGATGCACCGCAGTCACCGCCTCCGAGGGTCTGAAAGGCCGGCATGCATCTGAACGTCATTCTGAGCTTTCTACCGCCGAATTATTATCCAAAGGTCGATTGCGGTTCCCCAGTCACAACTTACCTAGAACAAAGCGAAACACTTAGTTAGCGATCAAATAGATATTGCTAGTCGTAGTATCATTAATACTAATTTCAGATAATAAAAATTGCGATTGAGAGAAAATACAGAATGACGCATAGAATATCATACCATTTGTTTTAAATCTGATACATTTATTTTTAACAAAATTAACACACTAATAAAATCAATAAAAGAGTAGAATTATTTACAGAAAAAGAAACGGTTTTGTTGAAGTATCTAAAAATTTAATTAGAAACAGATCTGAAAATAATTTATGTTGGATTATTAAAATAATTATAAAGGGGACTTAAACTTGTTGCTAGAACTTTTTGTAGTATTACTCATGCTTGAGATTTCTATGTAATTATTTCCAGAATCAACAAAATTATATCTGTAACTAACTAAATTTTTAGATACTTCAGCAAAATTTTATCACATATCAAAGTTTGAAAAATAATTAAATGATATTTCGTACGCCACTTTTGTTATTTTCAACTTTCAAATTTCCCTTTTTTATTTCTCTTCTTTTATCATGGCTCTCGTGCCAGAGAAATCAGTCTATATATTCAGTCTAATGCAGCATTTCTTCGCGTTCCCGTCTCCTTCTAAGATCTCACATTCGTAATCCCACGAGACTTGCGATCGGTAACGCATCGTTCGCTGCTGTAACAAATCTGCATATTATCTCTCGATGTAACAAATCTGCATAACGCTGTGCAGATGCCTCAGAGTACGCATATATTCGTGAAGCGAAGAGGCTGGTATCGGCTGGTATATCGCCCTTCGCGATTACGTTCGCAGATCGCAGATAGCGAAGAGATCTCGGCGATAAGCGAAGGGTGCGTCGTGGAAGGGCGCGCGACGATTATCCGAGGCTCATTAGGCGCGTGAAGTGAACGTGTGTGTCCTTTGAACGAGCGCCCTCGCATTTATGAAGTAAATTGAGGTTATTCAGGGACATTACGAGAGGCTGTAATCGTCGATAATGCCTCCTTCAATAGCACGCGATTAATCGTCGCGTAGGCAAATATAGAGCTGCACGTTTTACTGGAATCTTTGTTGAATTCTTTATATTAAAGTGTATTTTTTGAATGAATAAACTGCAGAAATAAATGACAATTGTTTTAATAATAGAAATATATCAATAATTTCAGTCCTGTGCTATTGTAGTGATTTAACACTCAAGAATTTTGAAGAGAATTAAATAATGTGAGAGAATAATATTTAATAATTTTACGTTAACGGAAATTTAATTCAAAATTTCACTGTTGATCAACGGTATCTGATGTCAGAAATTAAAAATAAAACAGTATGGAGTCAAAATCACAATTCATATAGACATAACAATATTTTCGGACGAAAGCAGATTTCAGTGCTTAATAAATGCAAAATTTTGCAAATATATTATTTTAGTTTCATCAACTGTGCGCAAATAAGGTTTGTCGAAATTTGAAGTCGATTTGAATGAATAAGTCCAAAGTTCAAAAAACAGGAATTTTGAAGCGTTCGACAATGTTTAGGATGACTCGTCGACGCATCATCGTTCATCGATAAAACGACGAGATTGATCTGCGATTTCGCCATCAACAGTTTGAAATATCAGTAATTCAGAAGCAATCGAGATCCGACGGGAGATCATGGTGCGTTTCGCGCGGCCAGGAATTCCAAAAATCCGGCCACAGACTGTTGCGTAAGCGGAGCTCTCTTCCCGTCCCTTTTGAAGGGGTTATTAGGCCGAACGCAGCGCATTCTTTCGCGCGTCCGAATAAGACCATGAGGAATATCCGGAGGAACCAAAAGAATGAAAAGGAGATATAAAAGAAGAAGAAGAAGAAGAGGATGTCGACAGAGAGAAGGATAGGCCTGATTGAGCCCGTAGGAGAAAGCAGAAGAGATGTTATAGAAGAAGATGCCAGACGCGCCGATGAGGCTCGACAAGAGAGAAAGAAAGAAAGAGAAAAAAAGAAAAGAGAGTTGGAGAGCGAGTTCTGTATATTCTTTTTACATTTCATCATCCGGCAAAACTTATCCAATTTTCCTAAAACTTTTAGTGATGATATTAAGACTTTTTTTTATTTTCGTTTGTACAATTTGCTTGAATACAAAGTATATAAGTTATCCTAACTACAATTGCCGGCATTCGGGACAAATTAAATAACCTGGCAAGTTTCGTCGAAGCAATCGCGAAGCTCTGAGATCTCAGAAATTTTCATATAATTTAAAGATTACCAGGACCCGTCGCGATTCTTCTTTTATTTGAACTACAATACATCTCTCACTCGTATTTTCACCAGACAGCCAGATATGAAAAAAGGAGCATAAAAAAAAAGCAAATCCGAGCCCGTTTCATCATTCGTCGCGCGTTCGCCTGGCCAGATTTTGGCGCGGAAGCCGCGAGCCCGGACCGATGTCGCTGCGGCGATGAATAATGGATTCGAGCGCAGCCATGCCGGGTATATATCCGGTTGAATATTCATAATGCATCTCTATGCCGTTCGCGCATGAGGATCCACAAATACGGTCCATGAGCTTCGGTCGATGTATGCATGTCCGCGCCGCGCCTGCAACGCTCTTGCATCTTGCACGCGTGGCGGACTCGCGCACGTGCTCGCGCGCTTGCAAGCGTAACCGAGCCGAGCAGAGAGCCCACGAATCGCCGGCAGTCAAACAGGGACGCTTAAATTTAATTGACGCTTTCAGTGTATTCAATGTCGAATACCACTAGCGGCTACGTTATTCGGAAATACGCTTGCCGCGATGTGCGGCTTTCAACCACAGGGCGGCTTTCAAAAATCCCGTAACTCTCGCGTCCTATATTCCAGATATTCGAAACAATAAATGATTATAACCTGCAAACTATGCAACATCGATATTTCTCATCTACCTTTACAATTCACAACGTTCCTTTATTTTCAAAGAGGCTATGAATTCCTTTGCTCGTGATCTTTAAGCCTGTTTTTCATTCCTGCACTAAAACAGTTTTTTTCTCGCTTTCACCAAATCAAACATATATATATATATATATATAT
>NW_017259302.1:1507939-1509705 GCF_001594045.1 Atta colombica
CCAAAAGTATTCTAGTTCATACTACAGAAAATAAACTGTTTTGTTTCATCCTCCTCCTTTTTATGTACACTTAAAAAAAATAGAACTCTGCTTCCATTACATATGTAATGGAAGCAAATTTCAAGCAGGTGCATTACAAATATTTAACGTTGTCAATGAAAATGAAGTTATAAGTAACTTAAATTTAACGTTTACTCACATTAAATTTCATGCTTATCTACATAAAATTTAATGAAAAATGTACTGAGCTTCGTAAAATTTTATTTATGAAAAGTACTAAATTTCATATACAATACATGTACACAAATACATTTCAGTGGTAAATTATACATTAAATTTAATTTGGTGTCATAAAATTTAATTTAATTTATGTAACTTAAAAATACATTAAATGTACATTAAAAGTACATTTTCATGACATTTTTAACTGTGTATCTGTTGTGTACCGATATCGAATCAATCTCGAGCGCTGTTGCTCTAGTAATGTCGACGTATCGTAAGCTTAGTGTCACAACGAGCGAACGCCATTCGGAATATCCGACTACTACCTACTAGAATACGAAATGAGCCGCGTTACGCGCTCCAAAGAGTATCAAACGTACACACCGAGCATGTATCCGAACGCAAGCACGCATGCGTACGCATACACTGGACGTGCGTTTCCATCCAACTCCCGAAAATTGGACCATCAGATTGAAACTGTCGTCTATCTCTCTTTCACAGGCAGGGCCGATGTACCGATGCCGTTTATAGCGAGGATAGCGAGAAGGGGTGAAAAGGATAGGAAAGGACGTGTCCCGAGTCTCCTCGTCATGTTCGCTCATCCCTTGAAAGCCACGTTTCGTCGACGATGACGAAGAGGGTGCCGCCCCTCGTCTCCCATGTTACCAGCGACACGACGGTGTGTAATCGTCGAAGCTGCGCGACGGGTTTAATCTGGGATGCGTTTGAAGTGTGGAGAATTTTTGCGTCGCGCCGGTTCACGGGGATTTAAATCGTCGAGAGATGGGATTTTTCAATCTAAGATTCGTATTTCCATTCTCGCTGTCTCTCTCCTTCGTCCGAATATATTTTACTGACTACCATGTGGCAGAATAAAATCTAACTCTGGTGAAGATATAGTTTACAGCGAGGAAAATTTCGCTCGACCTCATTTTTCTAAACTCCGTGCAATTTCACGTATATATTTTGTACAATTTAACACATGACTGTTTTGCACTCATTATAAATAAAAGTAATGAACATTTAGATAAAGCAAAATTTTAGTTCTGTTAATACAAATAATGTAAGAACATGCGTATAATTATGTGTATAATATTAAAATACAATTATTAAAATTATCTAAAACAAGAAATTAATTATAATAATAATTGTGATAACAATTGTTAAAGTAACTGAAAAATAAAGTAATATTTATCAATGTCTTCATTTACATTACATTTTATTTTTACAGATATACTAAAATAATATATATCTGTTCAGATTTTTATGAAAATAGTCTTTTACAATTCTCTTAATATTATATTGATATTTCAAGAATACATCTGCAATATTTTTCAAAATATTTAAGGATTATTGCAGAAATATTGCAAAGTATTTTTTGAAAACGGATAAGAATTTCACAAGTTTCCTTTTCTAAGTTCTGTATAATTTTATATGTATTTTGTACGTAATAAATCTGTCATATGGCTATTATTAACTAGTTTCTGCATGTAATGTTGTAAGAACACGCATACTATGTCTTGTAACATTACGAATTGTACAGA
>NW_017259302.1:1509805-1517179 GCF_001594045.1 Atta colombica
CTTTGAAATACATCTCGCAATTTCGAAATTACTACAGCCTCGCCACGAGCTATGCAACGAAGATTGGAATTCATCGATTGAGATGCAAATACTATTACAGCATAGTCTTGACTATGCGAAATAGTCAATTGTAACATATAAATTCATCTCGATGCAATGTAGGTGTAATATATATCGATATGAGACGTGTAAGAGATCATAGAATATTTCATCTTTATCTTATAGAAGATTTTTGGACCCACCATTAAATAAAGTTTTGTAACACAAATTAAATTCACACTAATACATAATTATATCCAAAATATCAATTAATCACTATCAATTTCGATATTACAGAACTTCGATCGCTGATCGATCTTTCGAACAATAGAAATTACAGTTTTTTAAATCTTTCCTTTTCACTCTGCTGCAAAATTGCTCCCCCTCCCCCCCCCCCACACCTTTAACACAATCAATGCTAAAGTAGCACGATCGAGATGCCTCGCCGCACTGAGAGAAAGGATTTTGTTAATTTAACAAGCCATCAGTACCTTTAATCGGTGATCAATATTTAATCGGTAAATATGTGACAACAAATTTTGTTGTTGTGATTGCTTTGCTATACCAACCAATTACAACCAACTAAAAATATAACAGAAGCAAATTATATAGAATCTAACCTATTTTTTGGATAAATTTTAACCGACTAAGTATAGTCTAATATAGCGAGAATACTTGACCAATTTCTTATGAGACCATGTAACTGTCTATAACTTATATATATATATATATATGAGACTCTTATTTGCTAGCGATACTATTGATTATTTGTTACATTGACGAATTAATTTACAATCGTAACACATCGATCGTTTTTTTAACAAATATATCACATTTGCTTTCCCTTGATTTATTTCTACAACAAAATCATTTCTCTCAGTGCGTAACGTCCCGGCAACGGCGCCGTACGCGAGCAACAACAAGAGATCGAAGTTAACTGAATTATATCGAGGTCGAGATGAAACCGAAATGAGAAGTTTTATGCCGGCAATTCTTGGCGTTATCGCCCTTTATAGGCACGTGCGTGCGCTGGTAAGGCACAATAATAGCCGCGTCCCGGTTCCGTCCGGAGCCGTTAACGATTCCCCCGTATCCCAAATTCCAAGTGCATCACTTTTTTTATGGTCACCAGCGCCCCGGCGTATACGACCGCTAACGACGTGCCATTAAATCGAGTTAACGAGGGTAGCCGCGCTATTTACCGAGCTATTTCCTAGCCGCCGCGATCATTTTGCCCTGCCATCGGTAAACCACAAACGGCGTGGTGTCCCAGGAAAACGGCGACTGCTTTCGCGGATGCTTTCGCGACGGTCACCATCCAATCGGCTAAGCTCGCTTCGCAACGGGAATCATCAACTCTTTTTTTTTTAAGTGCAATGCTCGCTGAGACTCTATGAAGTTCGATGCCATGACCGATTATTTCGATCGTTAAAAACATCTTAACGGTTCATTCTCGATGATCATTTCGGATCATTAAGGCAAAGGCTCATCCGCTAACTAGTCTTTTTGTCGATTTGTCATCGGAATAGTCAATACTAATTTTTTAACGATTTGACGAGTTCAATGAATATTACGTCTCCTGCTATCTTAAAATTAAAAATTTTACGAATCTCATCGCAATTTCATTCGCAAGTCTATTATATGTTTTTGAATAAAATAATTGATACCAAAATCTTGTACAGCAAGTACTTCAAAAAGCTTCAATATTTATCTGCTCGCAATTAAAGTCTTATTATTAATAAAGGAATGTTCAAATCTTTCTTATTCTGCACAAACGTATCGCAAAGTAAGCAATGTCGACAGGCATATAAATATATTCAAAGATCAAACAGTCATTATAACGGCAAAACTGATCGTCACGCGGATGCAAAATTCATTTGATGCAGTGTCAGTTTAGCACGGCAAAGAATGAACCATTCATTATCAGAATAATCCGTTCGCGCTGATCGGCGATTTATGAAGGCTAAGTGGACATCGTAACAAATCATAGAAAGCCACTCGATTATTTAACGATGATAATAAGCAAAAGCGCATTTCACCGATATGTTTTATAGCTCGTTGATACCATCGTATCGCGAGACGCTGATTTATGAGTCCGATGAAAGGGACGATTACATTCCGCCATTATCCCGGGCTTCATTTAATGCGCGGAACCCTATACCTTTTCTATTACTTATTCATTCGGTATACTACCATCTTCTTATTTCAAGCGCATAATTACAGATGGCGGTTATCCGATCGCGACGCTTAGTTAGTCTTACTTTTTCCCTTTGTACATTATATTGTCTTCCTGAGGAAGACAAGAGTGCTTCAAACTAGAGCGTCATAAAAGTGTAACGTTTCTGTTGCTATTGTTAAAAAAATATTAATATACCTATTATAGAAATACATATTTTAATGTTCAATATAAAAAAAAATTACAGAAGGAAATTTAAATTTTTTGATATTTCATGTAATAATCTTGATTAACATGTAGGCGAGAAAATTGTTATATATACAAACAAATTATGTTACTATGTATTAATAGTAAACAACTTTATTTCATAACAGATTGGCTTATAATAAATCGGATAATTGAAAAAAGATATACAAAAAATAAGATACAGAAGTTATTATAATTTTATCTAATATAAAAACAAGCTAATCAAAGCATATATAAATTATAAAGCAAAAACGTAACAAATAATAAAAATACATTAAAAAATCTGGTGATAAAGACAGCAAATTTCTAACATTTTTGCTTATAAAAGTCCCAAGTAACCAAAAATTTATATTTAAACCACACGGAAAAAAATAGTTTTGCTGAAGTATTTAAAAATTTAGTTAGTATGGATTTGAAAATAATTTTGTTGGAATATTAAAACAAATATGTAGGACGTTCAAGCATGATGATGTAAAAAGTTGCAATGCTGTAAAAAGTTTTGACATTTTAGCAACCAGAGCTTGAGTGTTCTAGGTACATAATTATTTTGATGGTCAACAAAATTATTTTCAATCTATATATATCTAATTAAATTTTTAAATAACAAAATTTCAATAAAATTATTTTTTTTTATGCAGGACCACTGGACTTTCAAACTTTTCGACCATGTGGTTGTATTTTCCAAAACGCATAACAAAAACGAAGTTTAAATTTGTGATGATATTTCATACTGTTATAGAAAAGAAAAGAGAGAAAGAGAGAGAGAGAGAGAGAGAGAGAGAGAGAGAGAGAGAAAGAGAGAAAGAGAGGAGATAGTAATCGGGATCGAACTCACGATCGCGAGATAATCTTTCCATGATAATTGCGTCGTCGTTATTGCTTTTAATTAGAGTATAATTCACGCGACTGGTACCACATTCCGGCGGATTCCAATCTGTGTACACGCATTAGTCTGTCGCGATTCTCTCTCGCCCGCTTATTTCGCCGTACTTTATTGCGTACAAGAGAGCGGCGACAATTTCACCGCGGTATATTGAATATCGAATAGGCGACTGGAGTGGTTCAGCTTGTAGGAGCATAACGCCGCGTCGGTTATACGCCCCCAAGGCGTTTCTAAATCGACCGGCTGAACTACATCGGGTGCTCCCTACTTCTGTCCGATATGGCATGGACCTAGTTTACTTCTGGCCCGATTATTACTTCGAGTATCCCGAGTGCCAAGCGTTCGGGAGATCCCCTGTGGTATTGAGTTTCTAAACTTTTAAGGCCACGGAGGGGAAAGGAACATTTCCCGAAATGCATGCATATTACTGCATATTACTAGAACAAAATTATTAAGAATTCTCACGATATTGTTTCATGCTTTATCGTAAGTAGATATTATCGTAAATATCGTCATCAGAATAACGCCTTCTTTTCCCTCTCTGCTCGTTATGCAAATCTGCCTTTTCAAGTCTTTGCCAATAATTTTATGAGACTACTTATTAAGAAGAAATAACGTTTGAAATCGAAAAGTTATCACAAACAATTATCTTTCTTTGCCCTATGTTTACTACACAAATAAATCGCCACGCAATTTGTCAAAGGATGATAATAATAATAATAATAATAATAATAATAATAATAATAATAACCTTTATTATTAATGCATAAAATCAAATTTTACAACTAGAGAAAAAAGTGAGATAAATGTGAAATATTTTTTAATAAATTTCGACAATACATAAAAGAGGATGTACTCCATCTTTTTTTACTGTTATACTCGGCCACACAAGCTTTCCACGTGCGGTGCATCGCAAAAAGCAACATGCGATCGTCGAGATGCGATGGGGGATCGTAATCATATGTCTAAAAAATCAAATTCACAACGGGTTCGATAATGGCGGATGAGGAATGGGAGAGGAGAAAAAAGGTAAAGCGCGCAAGACCGAGATCAGTGAGATACTCGGATGAGTTGTGTCGGGACCGATTCCGACTCCTAAAGAGCGAACGCGCAACATTCCGATCCATTACAATTACGAAATAATTCCAATGTTGGCCCGTATTGAAGGAAAGGAACCCGAAATTAGGTTGATTAGAGGCTACCGTTCGTCAGGGATAGCCACTACCGGAATTTAACCAGTTATTATATAGATACGGCCGCTCTCTACGAGAGATCCGTATGGGCGCGTTAAGAGAAAACGTGCCCCATGAAATTAGGTTCTCGATCAGCGTACATTGCATGAGAAGCGTCCCGGCAGATCAATAATTATGTCATAGGGAATCAAAGTTTGCACGCTGCTCACGTAATTTTACGGTTTCCCGCGCCAGTGTGCGGCTCGCAAATGAGCCATCGATTCTGACTTTAATCTAATTCTGAAATCCGGAGGAGATTTCAGATAACGTCATGTCGCATGTCCTTTCTTCACGAATTACGCGAAGAAAGAATAAACAGAACATTCATTATATTCGGAGACAGGTAGAAATCAACGACAAATTATAATGATAACGATAAGTTCGATCGCGATATCAACACTCGCAATCACCGTCGGTGATATTGATCCACTTGTTTGCGAAGTAATTAAACCATTTTGTTAACGGAGGTAAACGATAAACCAAACCGTTCTGCCGAAATTATCCGCCCCGCTGCTTGTGAACCTGATTATTAAAGCAAAAAACGCTAAGACTGTGCGATCGCTATAAAATAAATGCCTTGCGTGCATGATTTATCTGATTATCGCATGAATCACGGCTCGTGAACGAAATTCATTTTCGCTTTCCTTATAATCGCGTAAGATCCATTTCCGTGACGTATACATTAATGAAATAATAGTTCATTAATAGTATAACTTTGGTGATATAACAACATGAAAATTTTACTGTCTGAAAAGATAAACAACTGTTTATCAGTTCAAAAGTCGGAAAAAAAATTTAGCAAGTCTATTCTTCACGATTTAATAAGATCATTCTTATTAAAGATCGTCTTAAGTAATGTCTAATAAGCTTTCTACAGTAAACCATTACCTAAACTTTAAGTCGCTAGAATGGCAATTGTTTTTAGTGGATAATTTTGTAGAATACCTAAACTTTAAAAAATTGATCAATTATAGAATCAGTTATTCTTTTCATATTCGACTATATTGGTCAGCTTAAGACTTAAAGTTTAAGTAATGGCTTATTGTAGAAAATCTATTAAGATTCTAATACGGATCTGTAATTGGCTTATAATATCTTAAGATT
Source organism: Atta colombica (assembly GCF_001594045.1). Classification (NCBI taxonomy): domain Eukaryota; kingdom Metazoa; phylum Arthropoda; class Insecta; order Hymenoptera; family Formicidae; genus Atta; species Atta colombica. Next base: position 1,515,486 of record NW_017259302.1, read on the forward strand.
GTATTTAAGCTTATATGTAATTAAGATTATACTTAAATATAAGCGTCAATTATGAACATCAGCCTATAAGTAGAAATAAGACTTCATCTCATCAGTTATTCGATTTTGACGAATGATCAAACTTCCTTTATTTAACCAGTGTTACACTTATATTGTATGCAAAAAGCATTCATCTGAGAAAACAATTTTTCGTGCAATGACAGCAAATATATTGAACACGATGGACGATGGACGATTCATTGCAGAACGCGACGAGACTCGTGCGTCGAAATTCATCTACCGAAAAGCGTTTTATCAATGACACGGCGACGCGAGGACGAGCGTAACGAGAAAAAAATAAGACAGAAGAGAGAAATCCGATATGCAGAACTGTGAATAACGACTGTCTCTCCAATTTCACTGATAATTAATGTCCGACGATATAATTTCATTAAAGACAATAGACTCGCGGTGTTTGTTTGAATTATGATGCCCGCGGTGATAAATCGCGCGCTTTAATAGCTACCATGCCGGAGCAATTATTGTTGTGCCAAGTTTGCTTGGTTTCGCGATGCGTTGTTGCCCACGCAGAAAGCGAGAACGCTCGATCGAGAACGCGCTCAAATGGATAATATAATAAGGTATTATAACGCGTTTGTGCAACGCGAAAAATACGGAAAGAAAGAAATGCTAAAAGTGACACAGATCTGAGCACTTTAAGCAATACATTTTATCAAGTCATATTACATAAAGTAATAAAAAAAAAGAAAATAAAACAAATGAGCTTTTCTAATTAAACTAATTTAATTATTTACGAAATAGATTCATTTTCAAAAAAATAATTTAAGTAGTAATTCGAGTTAGTTCATGTCAAATTTAATACATCGAAAAAATAAATTATATAATAAATTCATATGATATGAAATAACAATGTTCACGATATTGAGATAGAAATATGTTCAATAACAAGAAAAAATTTGAAAATTTTATAATTCAAATAAGTTGCAATTCGGAGAACTATCCACTGAAAGCAATCGCCGTTTTATTTGGACAATGACTACTTTTAAACCGTTTGTACGAAGTCGCATGTTTCTGTGTGTGTGTGTGTGTGTGTGTGTGTGTGTGTGTGTGTGTGTGTGCGTGCATTGATACATTCTAGTTCTTTGGTAAAACTACCACATTGGCTCTCTTTTGTTAAGAGTTTAGATCTGCATCGAGTTCTCAAAATGCGAACGCGTTCTGTTGCCACGGCAATATCGCGGCCGAAAAAAAAAAAAATTGTAATGGCTTACCCGCGACGACGGTGCCCCGCGCGCGGAGATTTACATTTTCATTTTCCCCGATATCAATTTTTGAAGTTTGTTTTCATACGTGGGGAACAGCGCCGTTCTGCCAACTCGGAAACGCTAGATTCGGCGATATCGAATACACGATATTGAAAAAAATATGCGAACGAGATACCAACGAAGCATACGCGCGCGCTGGCTTGCTGCATTTGTTTGCGCCGAATCTTTCCTCGAAAAACATTACAAAGGAAAATGCGTCCTGCGCGCAGCAGTGCGCGAATAATTACATTGTATCGCACGTTGCAATTGAATGTGGCTTACATTTTATTTATTTTTAAATTTGTTATTACATTTATAAATATTTATAAGTTTTACAAATATTTGTAAATATTTATAAGTATTATTTATATTTTATAATATTGTATAAGT
>NW_017259302.1:1517279-1518398 GCF_001594045.1 Atta colombica
ATAATGCATAACAAATATAAACCTAAATATAACGTAAACTACATTCAATTGCAACGTATGATACAATTATTCGCGCACTGCTGCGCACAGAACGCATTTTCCTTTGTAATATTTTTGAATACTGTATACAATATAATACAATTTAAAGATAAAGACGAAGCAAAAGAATAAGATAACGTGAAAGTTTAATGAATTGAGCTAATAATAATTATTAATATATATTTTTTTAATGATGAAACGTGATTGAGAAAACTGTAAAAATTACATAGAAACAATGGTTAATCTAGCAATAAGAACAGTTGAAATAGTATGGAATAATAAAATATTACTCTGAAGAAAAATGTGTTATTCTGCTGAAAATTCAAACATAGTGATTATAAATCTAGCATCTTTTTGCGCGCATTTCCGATATGTAACGTTTCCGCCCACGCGGTTATGCCGCGTTATATTCGCGGATATTCTTTAATACCGAAATAGGCTTGAAACCGTTTCGTTTCAAGGGTTAACCAGGGTCCCTCGAGTACATGTCTGGCAGTTCTGCCGTCTGAATGGCTAGTTAGCGCGAAGATTGGTTTTCTCCGCATTATTCGTCCCTTCTCTTCGGGCGGCGTTATTGGGATCACCCAAACACACGGCAGTAAAATCAGCTAAGCTGGCGGTTATTTATTGCTCGCGGTGGCACAGGTGAAAGAAACGGGCCTCACTCACGCTCTGCCATCCTATGCACGATCCCTCCTCTCTCACCTACTTTTTCTATGTCTCTTTTTTAATCTCCCTTTTAAAAAAGCGCGTAACCTGCCCGGAATTCTTACTGTCTGACTCGAGAGAAATGTCTTTGCGGTAAGAGAAATCATGAGTAAATATTACAGTAGATGTAATAACCGAAACTATTCGCGCAAGAGCTATCAACTTTTATAAATATACCGCTACGTGTTTTACGATTTTCAATGTCATCATCGTCATCGTCAGCAATCGTTTTCCATGATTGTTAAAAGTATATCTCCTTTTTACCTTTGCAAAATTTAACTTAACTGTATATTACATTATATATCTGTGCAATCAATCATTGCAAACGTCCAAAAATTGATGTTAAAAGACTATTTTATATATATATATATA
>NW_017259302.1:1518474-1541657 GCF_001594045.1 Atta colombica
ATTTAAAAATAATATAAAAATAAATAATAAACACAAATATTACAATCATACTTTATAAATATACCTATATATATTGTTTAATTAATTTTAAATCATAGAAATAACCCGTCTTATACATTCCTAAGAATATTATTTCTATTTTAGAATACTTTAAGTTGTCATTGCAGAAAAGGGGGAACAGGGCAATAGGGCATCCGTTTCTACTCCACTTCCATTTGTATTATTGTACGTTGCGTTGCATGATTTACGTGGCCTGATTGAATTTCATTTGCATGCCTTCGTTATAATCTGCGCGCCTTATAATTTCCGAGAACATTCTATCCAGATCACGAGGATACAGGCTGGAGGAAACGGGCTTAATAGCGATGACAACGTAGTCTATCATCGATCTTATTTCTTGCTGACCCTCGCTCCCCCCCTCCTCCGTGTGCCGCCGTTAATACTGCGGTCTGTTAACGAGTGTTCTATCGTTTTCAATGAAACCTGTTCATGAGCGGTTATCGACTTCTAATTTATGGTTGTTTAATAACCCGGGCCAGTCAGGAAACACACGGAGATCGCGACATTTCCGTTTGTCGCTCCGGCGCACAGCAACGCGGCGTACGTCGTCTGGGAACGAATAAGTTAATCTTGATTAGCTCGAGCCCGATGATATACGCGCGAGTAGATTGCAAAATGTGTTTTCACGACAAACTGCGCGGGTTTCATTTAATTATACGCGGTCTGCCCGTTTTAATCTCTCGCGTAGGTCGACTGGATAAACTGACTTCAGGGGTGGCGCGTGTATCGCTCCTTTGTGACGCACTTGACTGCGGAGCTGGCGAAATCCGTCCGCGTTCAATACCCCTTCCCATTCAAATTGGAACGAGGAAAAATACAATTAATAAAAATATCTTGATAAAATTAATCATTCTAATATTGATATTTATCATTTAACATGCTTCAATTTTATCGATTGAATAATTCTTGGATTCCTTTTGGAAGAACATCACACGTGACTAACTAAGATTACATGAATCATTCGAAATTTGTCAGTCAAATCATCGAGGAATGATATATTCGAGGAAAGAAATCAGATTCGATTCAATAGAATCGAAAAGCTTAGAGAAAAAACAAGTATACGCTTGGTTATTTTTAAAAAGATTAAAGAATTAAAAAAATGGTCACTATTTAAACGATAATTATAATTTTCTAATCATCTTTCTCTCTCGGTTTGTTTTCTTACAGTTTTAAAAAGACATTATTTTGTTTCTTTCATTATATGGTTATAATTACGAAGCGGAAATGCGTCGTTATTATTTTTAGAGAGAATATTTTTTTCGAAGCGTCTTCGACGAGCAGTACAGCCGTTGACTGTAAAGAAAAATGCTGCGTGTAACAAAGGTCGGGGAGCAAAAGACGAGGCGCAGTTGATTGAAACGTCAGCTAAGAGGAGTTATGTGCCTGTGGTGTACTACGGTTCCCGTCGTCTACTCCCGAATGCACGCTGCAAAAAGTTATATGCACGCACGTATCTACGTTTAGATGCATGCGTGCCGTCGCGTATTGATATGCTTCGATAGCAATACGTGTATACACAGCAATATCTGTATACAAAAAGGTACATAAGATACTTCAAATTTTATTTATAGAAATACAATATGATTAATTATGCAAGATTAAATGTGCTTTATACAGATTTGCATATACAGAAAGAACGATTTTACTCAAGAATCTAAAAATTTAGATATACAGATTAAAAAATAATTTTGTTGAATCATAAAAATAATTATGTAGAACGCCAGCGTGATAATAATGCTGCAAAAAGTTTTGACAGTCCAGCAACTAATTTGAATATATATGCTACATAATTATTTCGATGGTCCAACAAAAATTATTTTGAAATCTACATTTAGCTAAATTTTTATACTGAGAAAAGTTATTCATTTGATCACATTAATTTAGTTCATTTTTATTTATTTTTTGATAAAGAATATTGTATTATATTTGACTTAAATTATACATATACGTTTTCCAATGAAAAAAAATAAAGACAAAAAAATAAAAACAAAATTAATTTAGTCGAATAAATAATTGATTTAACAAATTGAACAATTTGTTTCTCAGAGTAGATACTTTAAGAAAAATTATTCCCGAGCAAGCAAAAAAACTTGTTTAAATAAAGATTTTTAAAAGCAAAAGAACGCATTTTATTAAATAGTAGAAAAATTATCGGCATAATCCCTGCGTGAATATTTATGAGAATATTAAACTGGATTAATTGGTAGAGTCTTCGATTTTCTTTTTTTCTCAAACTTATTTGAATTCCGAAACTGCATGTATTATATTCTGCACCTTTCGTGCGATCTTTCTGTGGAGAGAATAACCTGCCGCGTCTCACATTCTTTAATTTTGACCAATCCTATGGAAGCGCGCGGTGGACCGATGTTCGTGCGTGCGCGTGCACACTTCTAGCTACGATACACGCTAAAATAATTGGTGATCGTAAAACATCAAGAGCGCTAACAGGAACAGCGGAAATGTTGCAAGCGCGTCTACGCCCGCGGTTGTGTGACGATTAACAACCTAATAAGAACTCTGCCTCGACTTACAGCTTTGAGTTGCAGTCAATGCGAAGTATGAACGCTAATAAATTCAATTACAACATATACGTGTATGTGTTTGTCCGATAAAATATTTTAATGTATTCAACATAAATATTGGCTCGGAAAAAAAAAATTAGAAAAAAAAGTATATACAAAAGGTACATTTTGTTTACCAAAATAATGTGGGATAAAAAAATGTATTTAAGATGCCTTTTAAATTTATTCAACATTATTTTGATGAATTTAAAGTTGATGTTTCCAGAGAGAGAATTCAATGAGTGTTCTCTTTTATCTTTAATATTAAATGTCTGAATATTTAACTGAGTAGCTAATGTCAACTTAAATTCTCCCATTAACGAAATTTCTTGTTTCTATTATATATCCTTGTTATTTCGATTGTATTTTCTTTGAAAGAAAAACGTCTTCCTTTCTTCCTGTAACATAGCAGACTACTTATTTTTTAAGTATACTTGAAAGATCGTAAGTACGCGTTTGTAGAATTGCTTTACGATATTACGACCAAAGTAAACTTGTTAAATTTACAGCATTTAATGGCTGGTTTGTGGTAATAGCATTACATTTCGCTTTGTCAATATTGAAGCCGCTAGTCGATCGGACTTGTTAATTTGATATCAAACATTTAACTTTAACTGGGAACGCGAGCCTATTTTGCTTCCATATTTACAATAAGATTTAATACACAATTGAAATACGCATGCACAGAAGATACAATTAGTATAAATCAACGATATAATTCGTTTAGTATAAATAATGAAAAAAATCTTTTTCTTAATAATATATTTTTTTCATGATAAATTGCAAATTGATTTGTGCAAAATGTACATTGAGTAAATCATTTACGCATTATCAATGTACATTCTGCACAATATTATAAAATACGTAAAAATTAATTTTTTTCTTTTAATTTAATGTTTTACAATTTTAATTATCTTTTTTATGAAAATATTTTGATAGTTTTATAAAAATATTTTGATATTTTGATAATTTACTAGATTTATCTCATTTTTAAATTAACGAATACAATTTAAGTCCAATTTCCTCCTAAAACCTAAAGTTTATCAATTTGTCAAACTGTTAGTTTTCTTTAATGAAAAATTGTATATATTACAAATTCACTATAGAAAAATTGGAAAGTCATAAACTATATCTAATATTTTTTATTTTTTATCAAAATGATTTATGACATCCAAAACACCAGCAAAAAAAAGTAAAAATCGCATATATTCAGAATTAAATTTAATATTTTGCTACATTAATTGCGGATAGAAAAGAATATTTTTCATTGTATAATTCAAATCGTACACTGAGAAAAAAAGTCGAAATATTTGCAAGCAAATATTACGTGACATTTTTTTCAATATTTACTGGTTATAAAAAATTTGATTGTAAAAATGAAACACATTTCTGTGAAAATATCTCATTAATAGTAAAAAAATAAAATAAATAATTTATTTGCTAGAAATAAAATTTTATTTCGCCATTATTTAAATAAGAATTGATTTTAATGAAATAAACATTATATATTCTATGAAGAATTTTTAAAAATCATTTTCTCAGAGTAATAGTCGCATGCTGAAAGTCGGGACGTGCAATATTCGAGAAACGTATACAGTGGAAACGCAGCAAGAAGGCCGCGCAACACAGTCAACATTGCGGAATAATTCCATTGTGCCAAGATTTTACGAGTCGTTCTTAAAACCTGTCATTACGGCGGCAAGTATGTCTGCGCGTGCGCGTTGTACGTCCCAAAGAAATCTTCAATGATTTATCGCTCAATTTTATGAACTTATATTCCTTAAAGACTCTGACGTATCTATTTCACTTAAACGCGTCCTCAGGGCGCGTGACGAATTGCGTGACGCAACGTCACTGTTAGCTGTTCATTATCCGCGACCAGGTGTACATTTCAGATTTAAGATAGTTCCAACTATCTTGTAGGTGGACTCCATATATAATTCAACTCTCTAAGTACACCTCAATCATTAGACGCGATCATTGGTGATCCGATCTCAAATGCAGGAAGATGTTATCTTAATACTGAAATTCCATTCTCACATTTGATGTAAGCAACATGTGCGTCAAATTTTTTTAATGTTTCAGATTAAAAAGTTTCAAATCGTTAAATAACATTATTGCAGACTAAAATATATGCATGCGCATGAATAAAATATGTTTGATTGCATTATCTTTTTCTTTGATTCATTATGTTAACAATTATATTTTTACGTTAACAATTATATTCTGAACTCTGAATTTATCTATATCTTGTCATTTAAGATCGGTATTCATTATATTTAATATCGTTTTAGGTACAATCTTAAGATGTTATGAATCAATCACAGAGTCATATTAGCATCTTATAAAACATTACTTAAAATAGTTTTAAAGTAAAAATGGACTAAGGATATTGGCTAAAATTTCAGAGTAAGACTCAAGATTTTCTTTCAATGTTGATTATAACAATTTTATATGTTTATTCGCTATTTTTCATTACAAATGCTTAGTAAAACTAACAGCTAAATATATTTTGAAAAGAGTTTACCATTTGATGCATTCTCGCAGTGTTGTAGTAGTCTAGGTTCGGCATTCGGTCGCTTCGTATGAGAAACGTCTACAATAAATCAAACTGATCTACGCTCGATCCACCTGGTCCACCGACCCACGTACGCGATTTCAATCTACTCGCTCCGAATCTTCTACGATCGCCCGAGGCGCGAGACTCGATGACACCACTGTACATGCACCACTCTCAGAATCCAACAGGTACCGGGCACCAGCGTGAGATGCGAGTCATCGGAACCTCGCGTTCATACGCAGACGTGCTCACCGACGACGAGACATCTCGGATCGGTCCAACATCTCACACCATGAAGATCCGTCACAATCTCACGTCGCGCAGACTCTCCCGAGACAAGGATGATCAGTGGCGAGTTAGTCCACCGAAAATGATGCAGCACGTAGAACCGAAACCCGATCACTGTGCACAGATCTCGTAACTCGGCGGCGGGTCTCGATTCTTGGTCTCTACGAAAATTTGCGGTTTCGGGAGACTATCGGGGTGCTCCGAGCATCCTCAGGCTCGGCGACCGTAAAGGATGGGAAGGGAGGTGAAGTAATGAGAGTAGGTACGCAAAAGGGAGACGAGAAAGAGAGAGAGAAAAAAAGAATAAAGAGTAGAGTGTGAGAGAGAGAGATGAATAGGATGAACGAGCCCGAGATATACCGGCACTATACGCGGATATTGTTTTCCGATATCTCGACCTTTGTATAGGTATTCGCCTTAAATCGTCGTACACGCAGGAGGACTCGAGGGTTACTGCGCCCGCGGGGCCTTAGCTACCAGATAGACGCGCCAGCGGAACGGCCGGGGTAGGAGCTGGGACGGGCCTGAAGGCCCGGTTTACATCCCTCCTCGACCGTATTGGCTGGCCGCAGACGGTCTGGGCCCAATAGAATCGTGGAGAGTGCCTCTGGACGCGAGAGATGAGACGCCCAGATCGACTCGGATTGGCCCGCGTCCGGCACCAGCTTGCGCGCGGCAACTCTCGCGTATAAACTGCCGGATAATGTCGTGGAGATTTTATTTCTCGAATAAAGGATGGGTCGTCTAAAGGATGGGCTATTGCGGGCATCTGCTCCGCGTGCCCCGCCTGCATCGCGATCGCCGCGCCGGCCGATTCGCCAAGATCTTGCCGCGCGATCGCGATCACAATGAAATTTCGACGTTCAGTCGGAATTTCGATCTATTAGGGTAAAATCGCCTATTATGGCATAGATTCTCAATATAAGATAACGGGATTTCTGCTAAACTAATAAGTGCACGTAGTTGATTTTATTTTGAACTTATTACTCATAAAGTAAAATATATTTAGTAGAAAATTCATTATTAGATCATGCGTGTAATAGTTGTGAAAAAAGATTTTTGAAATTGGATGTTGTCGAATTTTATTGAGGTTAGTCTTCAAATCTTATTTTATTATATAATAAATAAATATTTGGCAATAAAAGCTGTATACTGTGATAGAATAAGTATAATAATCGTATTAATAGGAAAACACGTGATATAATGATTTGTTTAACTGTAAAGATTAGATTTGATGATCATGAAACCGCAAGGTATGGAAATCGTAATATGAAATACTCAAGATATTCCTAGCTATATGAGAGCATCTAAACGATTTATTAAACGAAATGTTAAAAATGACGATTCTATTGTTAAGATTACTCACACACACACACACACACACATACTCACACAAAAAATTTCGAGTATAGAATTATTATGTATAACATTCAAATTCTTTGTTCCTACTACTTGTATGTAACATAATAAAAGCTTGTATAAAAGCCATGTATAAAAAGCTTATCTTTATTTTTTCCTTAGTTTTCTGTTATAAGATACTACCTCATACAAGAAAACTCTTGTATATTAGGAACCCATTTTTTGTGAACAAAATCAGCACTTTCGATAAAAAATTTCACTATACAACAAAGTATAACTACTATCGATCGCTAACTGTAGGTGATAAATCTTGAATATATTTCTCTAAAATTGACACAAAAATAGGAGTTAAGAGTTGCAATTAAATAAATTACAAGTCCTTAAAAAAGAGTATCTCATATTAGGCGACTTTATCCTACTGCCGTAATATAAAACATTTTCCTGCTAATCTCAATAATTTATTACAGCATGAAAGATCAGTTTTCCTTCAAGTTTAAATTTCGTGATCGATTATGATTATAATATACATATATGTATAATATTATCCTTTTAATGATATATATAAATACAACTTCATCTTATTGCATTAATGCTGTGTTTATACAAATTATTCGCGTATAAATATTATTTTTCTTGAACATTGCGATATTTTTCCTCGTGTAGACTAATATTCTGCCAAATAATATTGTAAAGACTTTATTTTTCGAGTAGAATTTTTACTCAAGCTTCTTCTTGATCATAATTATATTCTTCTTGATAATATTATCTTCTAGTTAATATTATATAAAGATAAGAATTGGCAACATGCAATGAATTTATAACATCAATTGTGAATTTAATCAATTAATTAGATAAATAAAATATTGCATTATTCCTTGAGAATACTATTTAAGCATGTGAAAATAACAAAAAAATATTAACAATAATTCTATTATTTCATCGCGTTGAGTCACGATAACTAATAATAAATGATTTTAATTTTTTCAATAGAAATTTTAAAACTTATAATGTCTTCTTATCATAATTAAATATTACTGATTTTGTATTAGTAACGACTTTATAACAAGTTAGACATGTAATAAAGTGTTGAATTGTAGTACTCAAGAAAAACGATAATGACAGACGATATTGCTGAGACGATAATAGTATACGTTAACGATATTGCTATAATAGATATATTAATGATATATTGATATGATAATAAATATCGCATATTTCTGGAAAGTAGTTCTCGTGTCGTTTCATTAATTACACGATCGCATAACTTCGATCCACGCACTAACCATGCAAACACACCGAATGTAACCAACCATCATGGTCGACGACCTGATTTCAGCCGAGGGCAATCTTCGAGGGTAGATTTTTTGATCAGCTACCTGAACAATGAACGAATGAATGAAATTCCTTTAGCAGTCCGTAGGACATGCTCTTCCTGTTTTTAATTTTTGGCCTAAGCCCTCGGCGTCCTAGACGTGCGATGACGTTGATGAAGACGCTCGGACGAATCTTCTTTTTGTGCTTTTAATTATCTCCGAAGTTGGACCCCCGAAGAATTAGGGCTCTTTCTATTATTAAAACAGTCCAAGCCCGTTTTTTTTTACGAGAATAGAAAGTGATAACTGAATTTGCGAATGATTCGTAAATTCTCGCTTTAATAAAGAATGTTTTCCTCTCGTAATATTTTTTACAGATTATCTCTCTTGTCCATTTTTCAATAACAACGAAGAGATTTTCTTTTTCCAACAATATCAACAAATTATGTATGTATTAGAATTATTATTTCAAAAATATTTACCTACAATATATTTACTTTTTTATAATTATGTTATTTGTCTCTTTTAATTCAAGAGTTTACATTTTAAATGTACGTTTGGAAAGTATTAACTTTTTGTTTATTATATTCTATTTAATATCATGTAAACAATAATATACATGTGGTCGGTAATTTTAAATTGTATACTTTAATACTGAATTTTTTAAAATTAAATTAATGCTATCTTTACGTACCCTGCCTTTTACATGTCTATCAAACAAGTCATCAGAAATGTGCAAATTATATGTGCACAATCAGATACTAATCGGACTTCTTACTTTTCCACTCTCTATCTTGCTTCAAAACAGCCTTTAATATTTGTCTTCTTGATAATAACAGCCTTTAATATTTGTCTTCCGCTAAAATTAGCCTGTTTTTATTCAGATACTGCACCAACAGTGTAATTCTTATGCGATCGGGCTCATCACTTCATAGACACGTAAGAAAGATTAAGACGCTCTTTACGAGACCGAACAGCTCGAGGTATGAGTGGTATGCGTACGAGGAGCAGCAGGAATTCCGAAGATGAAATTACCTTACGAGGAATTCCTGAATCGGTTATACGAACGCGGCAGTTAGGTCCGAATCGTGACAGCCCAGGGCATGCACGCGAGCTTAGCAAGAAAAATTTCAGATCGACCTGGCGAAATTGGAAGGGAGGCCTTTTAACGAGATACGGTCATCGTTGCGGTCCGACGTGTGGTCATCTTTTTACGATCATTTTTTTCGACGCGTGCACTCACTCCCGCCTCTCTCTCTCTCTCTCTCTCTCTCTCTCTCTCTCTCTCTCTCTCTCTCTCTCTCCCTCTCTATTGCTTCGCTCGACCGACCGATTGTAATTACTTTTGCGATACTTCATCTCCGCGGCTTTTCAATTGCGCACCTGCTATCGCGCGACCCATGCTTGCAATTTTTTTTCCGTTATGCTTCACGCGTACACCTATTTGCAGAGACTTTGTTTGTATCGCATCTATGTAATGCAGTTCGTGTATTTTCGCGAATGTACTATGCGCGATGGAAAATTGTTGTTCACGTTTAATGGGTCACAAACAAACCCGCGTATATTTTCTGCGAGTATCATATCGTGTTCGCCAAGATACAAATATACGAGTAGCGGCTGACATGGAAAATGTTACGCATCGCAAGTCGCGAATAATAAGCATATCGTTACTGTCAAACGAAAAAACTCGAAAATTTGGGATAGAGTTGTTTTTGTCTCATCAAAATGAACGAATCATTAATGAGGAAAAAGATATTACTTTGGCGAACTTATTATATTATGTTTATACAATAGCGTATATGATTTTTTAAATTAAAATAATAAAATACATAATGCTGTTTTAATTATCTATAATGAAACTTCTACTTTTTACGTTTAATTACTGAAAACATTAAGGTACAATGAAATTTACTTTAAAAAATAAAATAATTTACTAACAATAGTGTTCCTTTATGTTTGATGTCATTACACGTAATAATTTATGATCATCTCTAAGAAATTTTGAACGATCAATCATAAAGCGAATCTTCGCTCTCTAAATTCTATCGAGTAAAATCTCACTAAAAATGAAAATTAAGTCAATCTTGAAAGAGTGACTTAATTTTCAATCTTTAAAAATAACAGATTTTACTCTTCAAAGAAACTGTTCACTCTAAAAGTTTCAAAAAGTGTGCTTAAATATTTCGGTGTAAATTTATATACGTATCCAATTTTGCAAATCGCGCACCAAAATGTTCTTCAGTCTTGAAACGTTCCTATTTCCCCGAAAATAGGATTATTTCTCTTATAAATTGATTTATTCTCGTCGGTCTAATTTCAATTGTCAAAAAAAATTGTAGACAACTGGATGGAAAATTCTTCCATTTTCGTTTCCGAGGATTCGTTTTTCATAAAATAAAAATTTTAGGCCGTCGTTCTGAGATTTCACGCTTACTGTATTGTACAAATCGATCATCGGCGAAGACGGAGATGAAGACGTAGTTTCGCTTTGGTACTCGATCTGCTGCGGGACGCGCGGTACGCGCAGTTCCTCGCTCGCGAATTTAAACGGACGTATATCTCAGGGCGTAACCAAAGAGGTAGATAGGTTGGTAGGTAGGTATAAGGGGGATCTTATTGATCTGGTAGCCTGGGGCGTGTCATCCTGGGCTGTTGGCCGCAGGGAGGACCGCGGCTAACCCTAAAGCAAAGGGGGATCCCTGTGGCGTCGCGCATGCGCTCGCGAAACCGTTTTCTCTGCCCAGAGGGCTAACTTACACCAATCACCAGGAGCTAGAAACCCTTTTCGCCGAGGGGCCCTCTAAGAACTTCCCTCTTGGAAGGGGAGAAAAACTATATATTTGCTGCTTCATCCCCCTCCCCCCTTTCTCTCCTTCTCTACCACTCTTCCCTCGTTCTCTTCTGCCCTCATCTCTGCTCCAAATCCACCTCTGTTCAAATATCTCGCCCCCGTGTAATTTCCCGAAGGTGAAGCGAATGTGAATCAACGATAAACTCTTCCGTAAGAGTTTTTGGTAGACCTTATTGTCTACAAAATTATTGTTATATCGAGAGCGTCTACCTACTCTTTTATTTTATGTAGTGAATTTTGTACAAAATTATTTAAGCTTTAATAGTCGTAACATGTTTGAAAATGATTCCGAAACAACAGAAACTGAAAGATTCTATCTGTTCCAATGTATCAGTAAATCTTAGAAATAAAATTGAGAAGTATAGCATAAATGTAACATATATTATTAACTTCACTAATTTTCAATAATATGTATCCCTCTTCTTTTTCTTTCCCGATAGAATAGCAGCGGATTAATGAATTTCGATAAAAACACTAGTGCAAACAGCGCTGGCTAACGCCGTGACGCGAAATTAAATAGAACGCAGAATTTGAAATGCGCATCGCCTACGACTCTAAACCAGTTTCTTCACGCGCCGCGCGGTTCATGAAGATCCCGTCCGTAACATCGTAATTACGGCTGTCAGAATAGTCATAATTTTACCGAATGCATTCTTACGTTCGTAAGAACCGTGGAGGCCGCACGTCGTATCGACGTGCAGAAGTGTTAAATGGCGCAAGTTTATTGTGGGTAATCGATACCGACGAGTGTGCAAGACCGCGCTCACGTGCATAGAAAAGAGATTGTCGACGAGAATGTATATTCTCTAAGTCTCGGGATATTTATCATCGTGACAAGGTTCAGGAGTGAGTTATTGCGAATTTACATTACGCATATTTATATCTCTCCCGATGCGCAGAATTATTTCACGTCAGCGCAATACTTGCTGGGAGTTATCGTATAATTTGTACGAAGAGTTATTTCGCGAAGGCCAATTCATTATCACTGCATGCCGCTTCCGCATTCGCGGATAAACAGGAGGCATAATGTGCAGGAGAATCCATTTCTTTAAAAATAAAAATTTGACGAAGAAGCCACAATTGAAAAATCATATTAATATTTATTCAAGATAAAATGAATGAAAAGAAGATAAGGCTTCACAAAGATACTTTTAAATTTAACATGAAAATTATTCTCTAAATTTTAGACTCTCGTTCTAAAGAATGAAAATTGAACAGTCTTAAAAAAAGAATGACACAATTTTCAATCTTCAAGAGATTTCACTCTTTAGAGTAATCACTCTAAAAGTTTTAGAGAGTAGATTTAACTTGAATCATTATTCCCCTATAAAAAATCGATTATTACAAGTTAATTTATTATATATTAAGCAACTTTCGAGAGTTAAATCGAAAAGTTTCGTTGCTTCAATCGATATGAAGATGAAAATTAATAAAGATATTCGCACGTGTTTTTATGTTATTCCTACTCGGTATAGTCGAAAAAACTTCGCTCGCAAAGAACGCAACGCTGTCTTCATTTAAAGCCGAACGGCGAGGCACGACCCTTGACTCACGCACGCACGCACGCACGCACGCACGCACGCACGCACGCACGCAGGCACGCATTCATGTATGCACGCGCGTGCACAGGGGTTAACGTAGCGATAACGTTACGGGCTATTAAAGGGAACGTCATCCGCGAAGCGAAGCGCGAGCGGATGGCATGAGGGCGTGAGTGCCGATATTTAACGAGCACGCTAACTATTGGTACTTATCCGCCGTGGTGTTTACACGCACCACGTTATGGACTTCTTTCGAGAGCTGTTCCTTCTTGTTCCTCCGCCTCCGGAGGAAACGTCGGCCCGCGGCGCGCGCGGCAGTCGTAAATCACCATGGAAGTCGGCGTTGCGCTTCTACCGGTCCTGCATGTATACAGGATGCGCCTATCACGAAGTATCGACCGGAGCCCCGCTCCGAATGGTACGGTTCAAAACAGATCGTATATATTGGTAGAAGGATTTTATTCTTGGGAGAGAGTAGACGGCAAATAAGAGTTGGGTCTGAGAAACTCGGACAAGATCAAACAGATTGATAGATGATCATGATGATCAGTTTGAGCTTTTTAAGTCGCAAAATTTTTTCCATTTTTTGAATGTTCAAGTTATTAAAGTTCAAAATCAGGTATTTCGTAAAATAAAATATATATATAAAATACTTAAATCATACATAAATTTGTGAATTTACATTTGTATAGAAATTAATATTAATTTTGTAAAATATTTTACGCACCTGGACTCTTTAGAGTTCTTTTCATAATTTTATTTTTACTCAGGCTGATATTTATAATCAGTTTTTATATCTAAAATCGTCTTAAGTATAGTTTTAAGATGTCATAAACCAATCACAGAGCTATATTATTATCATTTCAAAATATTATTTAAGACGATCTTAATAAGAACGGACTATGGATACCAGCTACAGTATTAATCTCTCTAAAAAAATTGCAAAGTAAAAACTTGTTTGAGAAAAATAATGATAATAATATATAAAAATATCAAAGTATAGAAATTTATGTATCCTGTTTCATAAAATAATTGTAACAGCAACTTATTTAGCATACGTTAGATACTTGTGCAATTGTATAATATAAAATATCAACTGATTTTATCTAAAATTAGATTTTAAAATTGATTCAAATTACTTGACCAGGCAATCGGCATCTTTAAGGGCAGGTTTTTGAAAATGTAGCACACGTATTCACGTATTCAAATTTGATCGCCACCACTCTGCATAATTATCTAACTATGTATCAGCCACCCAGTATTTATTTTCGCACGGTTGCTTATTAAATTTAAGATCGTACACTGCTAAATACACGATGATAGCACGGTACGCTAATACGAATTCCAATGCAAATCGCCCGCAAAGATCGTCCCGATCAAGTGACGCTGTGTAACTATCGAACCTAGTTTCGATGTAAACCTACTGAAATACGGTTTTGGTAAATATCGACTTCGATTCCGGCAGTTCGGTTACCGTGTGTGCCGAACTCGGTTTCAGTAAATACACTGGGTGCAGTTAATCGAAAATTTCCGCTATCGATGTCTATTATGACATGCCTACGTTAACTTAGTCAAATTATACAAACTGCAATTTACTACGACAGAAAGTTTGAGTGTAAAAATAAACGTAATCGTCGCTTAGAACATGTTACACCGTTTAAATACAATTTTTATAGTAGATATACTATTTCCGAAACATCAAACGATGTTAACATTATTGTGAGAGCAAAATTAAAAATTTTTAAGTTATTTAAAAAAATAGAAAAAAGCCGATCTAAAGAAAGTGTACATGTTTATTTTTTGTAATATATAAGTAGAGAGAGAATATTCTGTATTCTGTATAAAATATACAAATTTAATTAATATAAATATACACTTTATATTTTTGCAAATATAAAAAGAGTTTATATTATAAGACGTATACATAAATAATAAATAAAGATAAAAGTATATTAAAAAAAAGAATATGTAATTATATAAAAGCTATAAATAAATGTTTTAGAAAGTAAATCGCACATTACAAGACATAGATCGAGCAGATTTTGCTTAGGTACTTTCATCAGAAATACATAGCCATCACGCGTGTGCAAGGAGAAACCCCTAGTCTTGCCTACGGCATTCTAAACTCTTTCCCTCTCTATCTCTCTTCAATGATCGTTATCGTATCTCGATAAATCGGGCGCGGTTTATCGTTAGATACAAGTGTGAAGATAAACGTCGAGAGCCGTCGTACCCGGTACGTGTACAGATTGCCGTAAAAGAAAGCGGAAGATATTGTGCATAGAGACAGGTTGTAATTCGCGTCGAATGTTTCGAGAAAAGGAATCAGACAATATACAAATGATAGTGGAACTAATAATGGATGAAAATAATTATTGCATCCAGCATCACGTTAAAATTAGTTAGATAAAACGTTCCATGTCTCACTTTCGAGAAAGAAACATATCGTGCAGGAAGTTTTAATGATCATGATAATTCAACTCATGAGAGTCTGTCAAAATTTCCAGCGAAAAGTTACTATAAAGTCAATAAAGAAATCCTCAAGTAAACCAATATGAGAACGACCGAGGTTGGAAACGAAATTTTCAATTTAAAATACGAATTATCTTTCTTCCCTCTGTTTGATTATTCCTTACGTGACAGAGATTGACGCGAAATAATCGAAGCGATCGCGTCATTTCTGGAATTCAGGGTCTATAAGCGGGAGGAGGAAATGGGAGAGAAGCAACGCCGCTCGTCGTTACGTCCAACGCAATCTGGACACCGAATCTTTGTGGTCCATGAAGCAAGCATCGAGCCGCCGCGAAAAAGATGAGTCGCGATACCTACTCTCGAAAATTCGCAACGGATCCCCGCAGACACCCTCATCAGGAGAAAAAAAGAAGGGAAGGGAGAGAAGAGGAGAGACGTTTCATTGCGTCCTTCCTCCCTTCGGCATAATCCACTTCGTGTATCCTCTAGTTGCTATAATGTTGTTCGCGATTTCTTTTCGAAGCACGAAGAGCAGAGAGGCGTGCGAGAACGACGAGAAGAAGAAGGACGACGGCGACGACGAGGACGACGCTACGAGGATGAGGACGACAACGACGAAGGGCTGCGAAGAACGAAAGCGTAGAAGGGCGGACGATGGAGGGGATGGAGGGGAGAAGAAAGGGTTAGACGTCGGTGCATAATCGATGATCACAGTCATAATAAATGAAGTATGTCTTGGTGGGTAAGGGTGTAGGGTACCTGACGACGGCCTCGGGCGTCCGCAGGAAGATCATCTTCTCCGGCCGTAATCCGAGGTGTGCGTCGCGTATCGCGTATCCGATCGGAATCTCCGGCGCTCCCCGGGACCGGACCGAAAGTAGCTAATCATAATAACGTGCCGGTACCCTAGTACCCAGGTGCGTGCACGCCCCGCTACGATTACCCGGCATTATAAATTTCAGTTGCCCTCGAACAGACGCGCATACGTTCCTCGCGCTCGTCGTCCCTCCGCCCTCCTGCGAACATGCGAAAGAAGTGCACAGCTTCTCCCTTTCTCTTTTGCTCGCTCTCTAATTGCCTCGGCCTTTTTCATGGTCATCGTGACAGAAATGATTATTGGACGGATGGCGAATTACTCGTTATTGTCGCATGCCATCAAGTTTCAAACGAAAAAATTATAAAAACATTAAGCGCAGTTTAATTGAAGAAAGCTTTGTGCAAAAAAATATTGTATACATATTTTGGACAAGTGATGCAAAGAGTGCTGTGAACCGATTTATATAGAGACGAATAATTAAGCAGCATCTGTTATGACGGTTCACGTTTGGAAGCTGTTCACTCTTTCACACTTCTGTTGTTAAAGGAAGTTAATGAAATTACCCGAGAGCAATTTATCAAATTTATGTACTCAACTACCATTTATGCGATCTTGCGGCGTCCCCTTGCAGTTTTACAAAATATGTGAAGCCGTAAAATGGACGGATCATATTCGCGTCTCGGTATCGCAGTCATCTTTGGCTAAAAGTATTGTATTTTTTTACGCACGTCTATACACAAACTCCGTATCCAAAAGAAAAATATAATAGGAGAGTCTTTATATTTTTATAGTTATACCGCATGAATGCTAAAAATTCATCGCGAAAAACCGAAACGTATTTTCATGACAGTAAATATAATTTCATAAAACTAATTATTATATAAATTGAGAAATAAAAGTCTCGTATTGTATTTCATATTTCTTATAATCTAAGTATTCACATATTCGATATTAAATAATTCTGTCTATATTAAAAACTATCTCAAATTTTCTTACTTTAAGACAGATAAAAATGTTCAATGATTCTAAGATATCTTACTTTATACGTTATTCAACCTGTTTCTTATGCAAAGTTGTGCTTGACAAGTTTCTGGATCAAATGAATCAAAGATAGGGACTAGGGAGTCGAACATGGACGACAAAAGAAGAGGAGAGAACTGAAGTACGTACGTAAGGTGGAGAGGTAAAAAGATGAAAGACATCCCATCGAGACAAGAAGCGATGGAACATATGGACAAAGGCGCAGGATGTAAAATCGGAGTGCGGAAGAGAGAGTTGAGCGGAAAGAAAGAGAAGCGGAAAAGCGTATACGAACTGCGAACGAAGGAGATGGGCCCTTCTCGACGAGAGAAGGATTCTCAACGAGGACTGAGAAGAGGGAGAATCGAGTTGGAGAGGCACCGAAGTTGGAATTGATCGGAGAAGGAAGGATTGCAGGGACGAACGGCGAACGTGGAGGGTCGCCCGCAGCGCAAGCGCCCCTCAGGCGACGTCACATTGATTCCTCCGGGAAGAGCTTACAAAATGGCCGCCGGCGTTCCATTCCTTCCTTGCTATTCGTACGGGGTAGGCTTCCGTCTATCTAGGTCTCTTTGTCTGACGGGGATGGTATGTATGCGCGGATACGGGGCGGCTGCCGGGGCGTCGCGGCGAAGGCGGTGTGAGGAAATCGATGCACCTTGGAGGCACTACGAAACTGCCGTTTCTCTCTCGTATAGTATATAATCTCGCTAGCTCCAGAGAGCCTAGAAGAGACCGGATGGCTGGATGGTTGGCTGGTTGGATGGGCGAACGAAGGAGAGTTACCAGCGCGGAGGGAATTGAATTATCAACCGAGGCGGAAGGTGCAACCTCTAAAGATAAACTGCCTGCCTAAAGTGAATCTTAATCTGATACTGACGATGTAACCGTTTATCGGATACCACCGGCAAATAAGGTTGCCGCGGCTCACCGGGGTTAGACGACACAGTAGAATGCACAGCTCTCTGTTCGCTGATCGGGAGCAACGCTACCAATTGCTACGAGCTACGTTGCACAATGCAGCCTGTGTGAACTGTTCTTCAACAATTAAGCGCCACAACGGGATGTAACTATGCTAAATAACAATACAAAACGAGATTTGTGTCAGTCGTTGATCATTAAAGTCTGAAAATTTAACTAGTCGCGTGCACAGAGAATTAAATTCTAATAAGCGTATTCACTTCTCATTGTATAGAATAAGAAAATATAATTTCGCATTGGAGAGAGAAATTTCGAGAAAGAAAAGTGCCTTTACTACAATATACAATGCTTTTTTAAATCAAACGCGACATTGATTTTCTTTCGAGAATGACACATAAATCTCTCTTTTCTCGGTTCGAACTCATTTACGTGTCGCATTCGTGAATCTATTTTTCTCTTTGGAGAAATGAAGATACCGTTCAAAGCGATGTTAAATTCGCATCAAACGTAATCAGACAAACACGAAATCCGCTTCCTCGACCCTCTCGATCCAATTCGGGTTGCAAATTTCATCGATTACGATGCGCGTCTGCCACAATGCCTCGAGAGCAGCCTGATCACGGCGCGTTCTACTCTCGCCCATGGTCTCCACGCATACGTGCACACACACACACACACACACTCACACACACACACACACACGCACACGCACACACGCACGCACGCACGCACGCACGCACGCACGCACGCACGCACGCACGCACGCACGCACGCACACACACACACACACACACACACACACGTGTGTGTAAGAGTGAACGTGCGCACGGCCGAGCCGGAACGTCGATATCCCGTCGCGCCATAAATATTAAGAAACCCTATAAACAAAGTCGCCGATTATAATAAGACGAGTAGTAATGTCGTGCATCAGGTACACGCACCTGACGCCAAGTCACGGCCAACATTATCCTGTGAAGGTAGAATAATTGGGCTTAAATATCGCGGCGATCATGCTTGAGCGCATTCGGTGATCATCAATGAAGAAACGGCGCGGTGCATCTTATTTTACACGGAACATGAGTGCCTTAGCTCTTTTTGGATCTGAGCACAAATGATGATCGTAACTGAGTCGTGGAGCGTAAGTCGTAGGTCAACGCAAAATATTTTGGTGTAACTTATGTACGTTGATATAGCATATATTGTTATATCAAACATTGTGTTTTGACCTACGACTACGATTCACAATATAGTTACGGCTATCTTTGTGTTCAGCCCCTTTCTCTTTAAGAGCGCGTTGATAGTGCAAATAAAAAAATAAAAAAAAATTAACGGATAAAAATCAAAATAAGAAGCGCATGCATTGCGAGTTCAGTCGCGCGGAAATTTCAATTACACTCACATTCTGTCATCACATTGACATGTACATCTAACGATTGTATACGTATTTATCAGCGAGATTATAATATTAGGAGAGTATCAATGACAATTACACGTGTTCACATTGGCTGATATGGAACGTATAGACTATAGACGATCGATCGACATGCGAATATTTTCGGTTAAGCGCATATCGATAAAGCTTACTGTACATTATAATTTTCTATTGCTATCGTGACACTTAAACGCGATGAGATAGTCACGGATAAATATATTCATTTCATTTTATAACCCGCCCTTCATCTTGAAGTTCAGAAAAGATTTCTAAAGTAGCAATTCTTCATTGAATATTCCTTGGAATATAACAGGATCACATAATCTACGCACTGAAAAAAAATACTGAATTTTAATAAATATTTGTTTGAACAGTTCTAAATAAATATTTACTAAAAGTAAATATATATTTACTAAAAGTAAAATATATATTTACTAAAAGTAAAATATATATTTACTTTTATTATTGTAAATATATATTTATTTGATACAAAAATTAAATTTGATTTAATTATAATTTCTTTTAGTGATTTATTTACTGTAAGCAAATGTTTACTTTGGTACTCTTTAAAGAAATATATATTAAGATTTAGTCAATTTTTTTTTCAGTATATATAAAATATATATATTCAATATAATATGAGATATACAACAAATATTTATTTAAAAAAAATTGTTTTGTTGTTATCTTGCAACAAGTATCTTACTATACGTATTATCATAAAGTTATTATTATAGATGGAGATTAGTGGAAGAATTATTGGAATGATTTTGCAATCATTATTATAACGGATAATATCGAATAAAGCAAACATATTCAACAGATATCTGCATATTTTCCATGTAGTTTATACATCGATCATATCACAATTTAAAAATCATTTGTAATTATATTATAAATGGTATACAGTACTGTATCTATACATGTATCACGCGTATCTCTCGTCCACTTGAACTGTTGTATCAACCACTTAAAAAGTGGTGACACGAAATGTATTGAAATTAATTCACAAATTTCGCATTTAGTAATTTCACAAATGCTATCGATATTAATAATTCTTTAATGATACACACTAATTGAAAATAAATTTCTATTTATTTTCTACGGATTTAGCAATAAACGAATGTGTATTCATTCGTAAATATTTTTCTTGAAAATCGCTACGCGATTTTTTAGCTACGCATAATAACCGCGCGAACTGTTAAAACTTGTTTTTATCTGCAAAAAGTGCTTGCTTATTATCGCATCACGACAGGCAAATTGTTAGATATTCACAATGATTGCCCGGTATTACGATGTCATGTATCCGTATAGAACATTAGATATTATATCATAAAACGTTGATATTTTTTCATATTTTTGATATCAAAATATGGTATTAGAAAGAATAATATCTTTAATGTGATGAACGTTGATCTTTTTTAACACATATTTCACACATAAGTGATTATTATAAATACGACCTTACGAGATTGCAATAAATAAAATATAGATGTTTATTCATAATTGTTGCAATATAAATAAACATCGGCGCTTCTATAAAATAAATATGAGCATTTTAACAAAACGATCTGATTAACATTTTCAATCAGAATGTTTCTGGTATTACGCGCGTGTACATCCGCTTTTATATTTATTGGAAATGAATTCGCTCATGTTCATACTTATAATTATGGACACGTGAAATGTACATACAAAATTACATAACGCTTCTAATTAATGTTATAGAGTACAAAAGGTGACTATTTTTTTTTGTCTCTCCTTTCCTCTCAATCGCTCATCAAACGCCAAATCGTTTGAACGTTCCACACGATCGCGTACTGATATGCCTCGTTCCCGACATGCTCTGCGAATCCACCCTCAAGTGGGGACTTTCAGTCTGCGGTGACCATGAAATGACGCTTCAATATGCATGTGGTACGCCGACGTTCTTTCACCTCTTCGTTTACCATGGCGTCTCTTTTCCTCTCTCGGCTTCCCTCTCGCCCATCTCTTTCTCCCTATATTTCCCTTTTTTCTCTGTTTCTACCCCTTTCTATACCCTTCCCTTTTTCCATCTCTCTGTCTTTCTCTCTCGCTTTTCTCATTGGGTATGCTCTCCAGTAGGGTGGTTGCTACTAATGTCGACTGGATCATTATCCATTCTCTCTCCCCTCATTCGAACCACCCTCAATTCCTCTCGCTCTCTCCTTTTCTGTCTTTCCGCTTTCTCTCTCTCTCTCTCTCTCTCTCTCTCTCTCTCTCTCTCTCTCACACTCAAACACATACATACACACATTCTCTATCTCTCTTCCTTCATCCTATGCATCGCATCTTCTCTCTCTGGTTACCCGGCAATCGTGATTTTCCGTCTCCGCAACGGCGCCCAACGTAAACCGAGATCCGCCGCCGCATGAGAGCGGGCCAGATGTGACTACATTCCGCTTTGTGTCCCGCGGGTTAGCGAAATTCCCGCGCGAGCAAGCGAGAGAACTCACCCGTTCGCTGCCGATGGTATGTATCTCGGTGCATTCTCCACATGATTCTCCCTCTATCTCTCCTGTCCTCTTACTCCTCTCTTCACTCGGTGCATCTGCATTTCTGCCTCGTTTCCTGGTCGCGTCTTTCATTGGCCATTCGTTTTAGAGCAATTCCGAAAATGGCTTGCGTCATTTCAAAGCCGAGTTATTATGAAACTCAATTTCAACTCAATTCCAAAATCTAAGTATAATTTGTAATGAATTAAAAGTGGACCTGTTATTTTTTTTTTAATATTGTTGTGATTTGTGCAACATTTGTAACAATTGATTATGAGTACTCATGCACTTATATTATTTTAATGTCATTGTTGTTATATTAAAATTTTTTATTTCATTTTTTTGTATTATTTATGTCCAGTTATTACGTATATGTATGAAGAATATGAATAAAATTACAAAAGTTGTAAATATGTAATGAGAATATAGTATAGATAATAAAATAAAACAAAAAATAGTATTATTTAATGTGCGATGACACACATACATATATTCAATATACTGTTTTCATCAATATAAATAATCAAGATAAATAAAATAAATTATTTTATAATAATTGTTATCTTAACAGTACTTTATTATTAATTTAACAGTTACTTTATTTATCAAACTTTAATATTTGAATTGTTTTCGAATGAATTTTAATTTGTTTTTATCATTACATGTTTTTCTTTCGAAATTTAATTCACAATATGTACGATGATATTAAAGAAATACATCTAAATACATACGATTTCAATAAATATATCTATGATTATAATAAAAAGAAAAAGAGATTATTATAAAATTATAATTATACCGTATATATAAAGTATATACGAGGCCTTATATTAAATTCTGATATTGTTATATGGTAATGTATGCATTGTTATCACAATGTATCGCATAACGAACGACGTTATTATATTGCAAAGTTGTTGCACGCGCACACAAATACTCATAGTCCCATTTGTGCATCTAAAATTAATATCGGCGTCGGCGAACAAACATCGAGCTTGGCCAGGTTTTCGTACCTTTGAGTCTACTGATCATCGAGCTGCTTAATCATTGGTATACGTGTGCCCACGATGTAATATCTAATAAAGCAGAAATGATTAAACAAAGGAACAGTACACACCGTCGTTCCCTGAGGCAGCGTATACATTGTAGTTCGGTACGCAGCTGACACAGCTATTGCAATTTCAAAGCAATAATAATACAGTTCATAAACACGGGCAATTACTAAATTCGGAGGATTACGTTTAGAACATTAATTTGGCGTTCAGAAGATTATCATTGAGCTAATATCCTTTACGTGTTCTAGAACTGTAAATTTCGTCGGTGAAACTGTAATGTTAGTAAACTTTGAGTGCTCTTGCACATGTTTGCATGCCAAAGTGTGTTAATGTAATGTAATATAATTAATTGTACATATCATACATAATCGATGTGATATATGTATATATGCATATATATATATATATATATATGTG
>NW_017259302.1:1541703-1552312 GCF_001594045.1 Atta colombica
GAAAAAGAAACATTAATTTCGAATTATTATTATTTTAATATCAATAATAATTATAAAGATACATCCCCACTAAAACTGATTGGTTTCAATAAGGATGAGCTTTAAAGCCACTTACTATTCTTATTTACTTTCTAGCTTGTAATTTATTCAAGAATCGATATTATACTTTAATGTTTCTTTTTCAGAGAGTGGCTGAATATAAGTAAAAAATATTTTTAATTATTATTTATTATTATTTATTTAAAAGAAGAAATTTTTTACGGGAAGCCAAAATGATATTCGAAAATTTATATTTTATTTCATTCCTGAAGGACAATATAAATCTCTTAATTTCATAAAATTGAATTTTTTAAAATAAAGTTTATTGATATATTTTACGGTTTTTTAAATTTTTAACATGTTTTATTTTTATGTTTGTCATTTTATTTTTACATGTGCATCTAGATGCAAGTCTGGATAATTATGAAGACTCCACGCCGATAAGAATTCTATCTTTCGCGTATTAATTTTTTTTTTAATATTCACTCAAATATTTTAAATAATAAATCTTTCTTATTGAATATGCAGATACCTGTTGAAGAAATAATCGAGCAAATCGTGTATAGATAGGTATGCATAGCCACGTGCCAAAAGGTCGTGCGGGGCTCACTTCCGCCGCGGTCGTTGAAATCCAGCATGTTAGCGCCGAGAGCAGCAAGATTGATGTGCCTGGTGTCAGAAACGTAATTGAATGAGTGGCTGGTACCTGCGTTGGTGCCTGTGGCGAACGCCGCCGCTGTCCTCGCTCTTAATTCCGCCGCTCGCGGGTACGCAGGGGTTTAGGACCCTAAACCTGCGATCAATTAACGACGAACACACCTGGGACGCACGTCCGCACGTCAGTCTCGGAATACCGAACGTTCCCTCATTGATTCGAACCTCCTATCCATAGGAGCCGTTACATTGTATTTCTACTGATTTGGACGACGTCGATCGACATAGAGCGAACTATTTAACAACAATCCTATTTTACACATTTGCGATTTTCGCAGACTTTTCAGACTGTTAAGAGTCTTCTACATGGAAGCCGTAGACGGTCGTGGAATCTTAAGTCGTAAGAAATCACAATCAAATATAAGGAGAATTAGAATTAATCAGTTTCCTAAAACTTAAGCCTTCACGACCGTCTACGACTTCTATGTAGAGGATCCTTTAAATTTATAGTGTTAAATTTAATCTAATTTAAATCGCCACTGCTACTACTCAACATATCATTATTTTGTACTAAAACAAAGGATAAATTTTTTAATATAGTGTTAATTTGACTTTTATAATTTCTAGATCCTATTTTAGATTTTCATTTAAATTTTTGCGATTAAGATTTAATGATAATAGACACTCTATTCCTTCCCAAAATTGTTCTCACACTTGTTCTCTATTAAATTTTTGGCTAGCATAAAGTACGAATCCTTTTCCATTATATCTGTTTTAGACGTTAACTAGTTGAGTAAGCATTCAGTAGTTATAGGACGTTCTATATATGTATGATATGAATTCCACAGCGTCGGTCAGTTTGGACCAATTGTGAATACAGTTTACACGAAATTATGCTATTTAGCACACCGGAAGCGATAATTTCGATTACATTTAGTAACGATTCGAGGCGTAAATTGAGTCAAAATGTGCTAACAAGGTTTAGGAATTTGAATGAATTACATCTCTGCGGGAATTATATCTGTGCGTGGTTTAGAAGATTTTATGTTAAAAATATATTTCAAATTTTAATTTTATTTTGTGTCTGAAAATTTTCTAACATAAATTATATTTAAAAAATCTTCTCCTACAAAAATTTGTGAAAAGGTCATTTAAAGGAAATAATTTGTAAATGGCACGTTCAAAATATAGAAGTATGTAAAAAGATCCTATAAATTTTTTTTCTGAATATCGATTCAGTCGGCTATAATATAAAAATGTACAATGGAAAACGTGTAGCTAAGGGAATTCGCAAAGCATATCTTTTGCGGTTCGCAAGTTGATTCTCGTGTTAAATGATGTCCTTGTACGAGACTCGGATTCATTAGAGCAAACGAATTGGCTGTGCATCGTCCTGTTTCTCTTCTAATTCTACAAGCTTGTGGAGCCATTTTAATTACCGCGCTGGGTGGCAATTTTTCTTTGATCCGGGAGCATTTAAATAAAAGATCATTCTGTTTGAGCGCATGTGCGCAAGAAAGAGAGAAAAAGTATTCTCTGCATCTTTTTGCAAACGTCTGTATTGCATCGCTATTCCTCAAGCGGACCTTTTTATTCGTCATACCTGACCTACAATCTCAGTTACAGTGGCGTTATTTTTAGACGGCTTTAAAAACTTTGTCGTGTAAATGTCTTGAAGAGTGTACCGCGTGCAGTTGTGTTTTGCCCTACATCCCTTTTTAATGAGCAGTCTGTTTTTACGAAAAGAAAACAAAATGAACAGAATTACGCGGAGCTTGTGATATTGCTCCTGTGTGCCTTCGATCGTTCATCAGTCAGTGCAAGTAATTGATTCCGTTTACGTTACAGTTACTATTAGCGCCAGGGCAATTATCGTCGCGTTTGTTTAGCAAACACGTAGTTGTGCGTTCCGCCTAAGCGCTATCGTTCATTTACAATTCGTCCACTACATGAGAAACTCGGTCAGATTTTATAAATAAAGCTATTTACAAACAAGCATTTGATTACTTCTATTCTAATTTTTTTTAATCCAAGCTTAAATCGTTATTTACAATTTCTCATAATTATCAAAATCCATTTCTCAAAAAGTAACATAAGTTAAAAACGAAATTTTGACACAATTTAATTATATAATATCAAAAATATTATTGAATAATGATATGAATGAAGAAAAATATAAGCTTTGAGGTCAAGTAAATAGTCTTTATATTATGCGTACTTTAACTCGAGGAAGTTAAAGGGATACGCAGTGTGGGAATCTCACGTACGCCACAAAGGAATGTGTGGAATGAAGGGCACGAGTGGGCTAACCACCCATTAAGAAGAACTCTAATCTCTAATTATTTAATAAAAATATGTTTACGACGTGGCGCATTGTACGCCCCTTTGAGCTCGTCTTGCACCTTTTGCTTGTTTCGTAGAACGTGGTGGGGATCGGGTCTTCAAAGGGGTCAAAGGTCGATCTAACGAGCCGACGAAGATACGAAGGACCGAAAAGAAAAGAAGTTATGCACGCGCGAATATGTGCCAAATTTACGATTTGATTGAGTAAAACCCGTCGGCAATTTCGACTTACTCGCAAAAAATATTTTAATCACTCGATTTACAACTCTTTAATTTAAAAATAATTCTTTCTTGCAATAATAAATCGGCGATTATATAACTAAATGTTAATTCTCTCTCTTCTCTTAATAAAAATATTTAATAAAGTTAATTACGTTTATGTGTGCATCATCGTAAACATAGAGATAATTCCATAAAATTTATTTAATCAATTTTATTACGTTGAGAAAAATGTATTAAATTTTAATCAATATTTGTTTGAATAGTCGACACTAACTCAACAGTTAGTAATGTAAAAATATTTATTAAGTAAAAATATGATAGATCAAATTAATGATTCTCGTACCAAATAAATATATTTACATTTAGAAAACATTCTAATAAAAATTTAACAAATAAGGATTTATTAACGTATATTTCTTTAGTATATTTCTCAGTGTTATTAAAATAAAAATACAATAATTTTATAACAAAATCAAATAAGAGTAAAATACTATAATTTCCGAGGTTGTTGCGTAAATAATATATTTATAAAACGATAAGATATAATTTACAAACAATTGAACTTACCAACGAGATTAACTGTAGTTAAGAACTTAGTAAGTTCATCCCAATTGTTTGCAAATTATATATTCTTATCATCTTATAAATATATTGTTTACGCACCAACAATTGCGCAAGCATTTTATTTATATTTGAAATGTCATTATGTCTCATTCGCGGAGATTGAAACTTCGCAACGAATATCCGCGCTGTCTTGTTCCCAATTTATATACTTTTGTAAAAGTAAGTGAGGAAGGGAATACTCGGCGCAACATTTGCCCCTATCACGGATCGCCACGTAGCTGAATTGGAAGCCCGGTGCTCTTCTGTTCAAACAAGCCAAGGTGCTGTGTGTACATTGGTTTCGTCTTTCCGCCTACATATACAGACATACATGCATATGTGTATACGTATTCTCCACTACTGATCCAAAGAGATCTAATATCGTACTTCGCTTTGTCGCACTTTTGTTTACCTTGGCCCATTCTTGTCGGTATCGATTTTGTTCCCAACTCACAATAGAAGATCAAGAATGAGAGAAAGAGAGAGAGAGAGAGAGAGAGAGAGAGAGAGAGAGAGAGAGAAAGAGAGAGAATGCTAGATTTTCCACTGTTCTCTCCATTAACATTTAGAGTCGAAAGAAAATGACAAATTTAGAGTCGAAAGAAAATGACAAATTTTAGGAGATACTCCGCTAGATCGCAAATCAATTGCGAATTGCAACGCCAATGACATTAAAAGCAACACGCGTGCATCGCCAAGTTTATACAAGTTTATACAAGTAACTATAATGTAACTCCTTCACCTGCTGTATCCATAAGAGATTGAGATGAAAAGAAAAGCTGATCGCGTATCAAAGCAATGAACGCGACCTTGCTAGCGAGTTTTTCTAGAAACCTTCTCATCTTCTCATAATGTTTCACCGCTGATCGTGAAATTCTCCCACAAAGATACTGTATTCCAAGAGAATCGCATCTTGGAAAGGGAGGGAGGCACAAAGAAAGAAAGAGAGAGAGGGAGGGGAGAGCGGTTGCCTAGCTGAAATAGCCGAAAACTGTGGTTATGCTCTTCAAGAACCTCTAAAAGGGTGCCTACCTGCCAGAACCATTGATTACCGAAACGCTTCCCACACAGTCCCGCGCAGTCGGAACAAGTCAAACTCAGTTAAAAAGCGCTAACGGAGTTCACGAGGCACGGTAAGTATATCCTTGCGCCACTTAGAGACCACTGTAATTTCCATTAGGGATTTCGGCATGTACTCTCGCCGCACGAAGAATAGTCTCGACCCGCGGTTTCTCTACGCCCCAGAATGCCATTACGCGGAACCGCGAATTCGCGATCCAAATTGGAAGTTCTCCCATGCTGTTCAAGAACCCAAGAGTGCAAAAAATGACCTTAAAATATTATTTTAAAATTACTCACATTCGTGACGCAGAAATATACGCAAAATAACAACACGTTAAATTACATAATGATCAGTTTAGAGCGTGACTAATATTTATTCATATTTATAATCAATCAAAAACTTCCATTTTTCCTAGAACAGATTTAAAAACTAGCACGAGAGTTCCAAGAGGAAAAATACCTGTGTATGATCGCTGAAAATATTCCATAAACCTTATGCTTTTTTAAATTGTTCGCAAATCAAATATATTGATACAATATATTATTATTACCACAAAGTTCATATAATAATGTTTTTCTTCACAGTCTTTTATAATTATATTTGACACATTAATGGGACATTATTTCTTGTATAGAATATAATCAGTAGAAATTTATTGCGCAATGTTGGTAAGAGCGAGATTATGTAGAAGCGTTGTCATTAGAAGTAACGATTATCCTACATTTGCGGCTGTGTGACGGAGAGACTGCTTGCTTGCATGAAACCATGATTCAGTACTGGATAATGTAAAGGACGATCGGAGATGCTTTAAGAAGATGACGTAAGTAAGAAATTATAGTGATACGTATCAGAAGAGTCATGACCATAGATTAATCGACGATTAGCCTCGGTTAAATCATTCTTATTTCACATAATTCCACGTAAAATTCAATTCAACGACAATCAATTCTCTCGTTATCATACTTATTCTAGTATTATAATATTGCTAACTTACTCAAAAAGTGTAATCCTTTCTGCTATTAAGTTTTTAGAAACACATTTCAGTGTTGATTTAAATTATGTACTATTCTCATTTCTATGTGTATAGAATTAAATGACAATAGTACATATAATTTATAATTCCTGTTGCAGAAATACGATTTTAAATAGACAGGTGGTCATAATAAGTTTAATTATTTTCGTATCCAAATTACCCTACTTCCTATAGTATATATAATTTTACGATTTTATATAATGCCTCTTCCAGAAAACGGTCATTTTTCTCTCTATCAGATATACTTTCACATAAACAGAATTAATAAATGATAAGAAATACAATATTTTATACAGAATCATATATCTAGTGTAGTTAAAACTTTTCCAAAATAAGAATAAAAATTGAAAAATCATTTCTATTCCGCCCTTTATTTTTCGTTTGACAATGATGAGCGCAGCAACGATGCAGCATAAAAGTTAAATAGAAGGTCTCTAGCGATTGGAGATTTTAACATAAAGATAGGAATCTAACAGCGTCTACGTGGGAGGCATATTTGAGACCACGCCATTTCCTCGATCGGCGAAGTGATGTTTCGCGGAAACCCGAGACTTCGCCGCGAAATTTCTCATGAGCCAGATTAGCGGTGTTCCTTTCGTTTAGGATCTCTCTTTCTCCCCTTTCTGTCTCTCGGCAAGTAGACATATACCGGGCCAAGGGGAATCTCCGGCTAGAGAAGAAGGAGGCGCCAGGGCGTTCTGGCGGGGTCAACTAACCTTTTCATTAGCTAACCCCGTGCAGGCCGCATCAACCGCGGCCTATAAAGTCCTAAAACATTGACGCGAGCACCGGCGATCCCCTACGGGACCAGCCGGCATAGCCATGGACAAGTATATAATTACCAACGTGCCGCGGATAAGCCTAATAATTTGGTGGCGCCATGGAACACACGAGCGTTTGGAGACACGCGAGCGGTAATTATCACCTAAACTAGATGGAGGGGTCCCGTCTCGATCTCTCGTTCTTCATCGCGTCTCATCTCCACCCACGGCTGGCGATTAAAGCCGCCCTGAATTATTAACGTCGCAAGTTTGATCGTTCGTATTCCTCATCGAAAATTATGTTCAAAATCTCTATTTTGCGCATTTTTTTATCATTCAAAATAAAAATACTGAATTAATAGTAAATATTAAGTAATTAAAATTCATACAGCACATACAACGTCATTTAAATTACCTATTCCAGTTATAAATATTTAAATGCTATCTTTATTTCGAGTACAAGTATTAATTCTCATTCTCTGAAGATTTTTAAACAGGATCAGATTTCGCTGCACGAATTCCATTCACTTATAGATTTATTCGTTACGTGCCTACAAAATGCAATACGCAAATCGTTTTGCTTCTCCAACATCGCAATTACCTTCATAGTGTTTAAGGCCTCGTTAGCTAATATTACTGTTATATTGGCTTGTCTACATTGACTTAAACCCATTTCAGATCTTATCGTAGATAAGTCGTGCGATTACTACACGCTTAAATGCTCGGAGACACGCGAAAGATAATTATCCTGTGCACCATAACGAGCTTGCTTCGATTCTTTTCGTAAGATAGTATGTCACCATCACGTAACACCAAGATACTTATCTTGCTGTATTTATACCGTTATGTTATATAATTTATTTCACGAAACATTGCTAGAATGAAAAAAATCACTGCGTGACTATTTAACAGGCGTAAGAAATCAGAGTTTAATTGATTACTGATATTAAGTTTCGTGAAATTTAATTTACAATCTTAAAATTAATTTTTTCCTACGTTGTATCGATAATTTATCAAATATATAATTTTGACTGCTATACGCAGACATCGATTGTTAATTGCATAATTTTTGAAATTTTAAAAACGAAAAATATATTTAACTTATTATTTATAGCGTGCT
Source organism: Atta colombica (assembly GCF_001594045.1). Lineage (NCBI taxonomy): Eukaryota > Metazoa > Arthropoda > Insecta > Hymenoptera > Formicidae > Atta > Atta colombica. Next base: position 1,549,542 of record NW_017259302.1, read on the forward strand.
AACAATGTGACAACGCGATAATAAGTGCTTTATTCAAGGTAGAAATATTCTCTGTTAAAGAGAGTGCATTTATGTATAATGCGTGCGAACTTAATTAGTAATGATCCGGTGCTTGGTCACAATAAGAAGTTCGCCTTGGCAACAAGTGAAACACTTAAAAAGCGATGACGATGCAATTTCCGCTGCTTATGAATTGATTACACGCAAATCACGCGAATGACACGTTCACCTTTTCGCGATCAATTACGAAATTCATTTGCTTCACGAGTGAGCATTAAAAAAGGACACTGGTATTCTTCATATATAATATTCTCGCGTAAACCAGCATAAACCTAACTTCCAGAAAGTCATCAGAATTTCAGCACTCCTTAAAGTCGTACCTAGATTCGATCGTGTTGCATTAACGTATAAGCGATTTTCATTGTATTCCTACAGCTTTTCGCTACGTCTAATTCTCTCGCGGATTTACAGTGTTACATCGGCGTGTACATGTACCGGAAGACGTTTTCGAGCATGAGCATCAAACATAAAACAGCGGTTCACGGGGTGTGTCGCATCAGCAACAAATAACTATAATTAGAGGGGGGCCACGGAGGCACGCACCTTTGCAACCAACAATTGTTATTAAGTATATCCGTTTGTGCAACATGGCCATAAGTAGACAAGTTAACAGACAGACAAACAGCAGACAGACAAGCCCTTGGCCCGAGGCGACGCGACGTGGAGCTGACTATTTACTAGATCCAATTGCTCTCTGACATTTGTGCACGCAGAAATTCGCATTGAAATTTGATTTACCTACCATATGCTTTGTACCATACACTTTGACCAATTCTACTTTCAGCTAACATTATTCTTAAAAATCGAAAGTATCAAAATCGTACCGTTGAGCGGAAGCGCTTTAATTAAAGTGATAGATAATGTAATGTATGATATATAATTATCAAACGTACATTTCTGTATTTATTCATAATTTCAAAAAATGATTATAAAATACTTGTGAAATCATATTGAAATTTATAAATATGTGTATTTGAATTATAAATATGTGAAAATGAATAAATGTATATACAATGCATATATGACTATATCTTAGTTAAAGATTATATGAAAGCAAAAATTTTTTACATAAAATAATTTATAATTTCTTCTATTTGTCTTGAATTAAATTATCTATATTATATAACTAAATATATTTACACACTGAGAAAAAATATAATCAATTTTAATAAATATTTAATTGTGAATATTGCCAACTAAATATTTGTTACATATTTATTTGATGCAAAAAACATTAATTTGATTTAACAATCATTCATTTTACTGAACGAATATTTATTTATAATAAGTAAATGTTGGCAGTATTGAACTAAATATTTATTAAAATTGACTTACATTTTTTTCTCAGTACTGAAAGAAAAGATTGCATAAATACATAGCATTTTTGCAGCAGCGAATTTTTGGTTGCGTTAATCTATCCGCAATATCAGTATAGAATTTCGATAGGCTAACGCAAAAATTGGTTGTTGCAGCCAATTAAAAATGTTATGCTATATTTTACCATCTAATTTGCTGCAGCAGTCAATCTTTTCTTTCAGTGTAGAAATATTCTGATAGCGATTTTCTTGTCAAATGATTGTACGGTTGCAAAAACTGAATACTGCAAGAATTAAAGCAAGAATCGAGTATTATTCCTGCATAATCGGACAGAAATAGATTCTATCCGTTGCAATAAAATATCGTAGGTCTCCTACAATCTTCTGTGCGCGATATCCGTATCGTCCGTCGCAAATTAAGCGTCGCTTAATTTTCTTGAAATGGAGCGAAAGCACACGCGCATATGCCAAGCACTTAACTGCTCCCACATGTACGTATCCGCGCAAATTGCCAGATCCTGTATCAGCGAGCCCTAAGGATATGCACGCTCTTCGTTCTAGCAAGAGCAGCGGCAAAGGACGAAGCCGACAGACGGATGGTCGGTCGAACGGACGGATGGACGGACAGCCGAACGGACGGACGGACGGACGGATGAACGGATAAAGGTACAGAATGCGCGTGCGTGGGCGGTGCCTACGTCTTACACGTGTTTCTACGTAGAACCCCAAGGTTGGAGAACGAGTGCCAGTTGGCTAAAGATAAACCAAAAGAAAGGTAAACCCGCTGAACATCGCTTGAAGCCGAAAGTAGACGATTGCGGAAAAGTGTATTTCTGTAGCATATCATCTTCTTCCCAGTAAAATTATCGAAATTGTCTTTATTTTAAATCTAAGGTCCAGGCAATCTATAAATGCGTCAGGATTCAGAGGGGATAGAATGTTAATTAATAATAATTTCATTGAAAAATTTAATTTCATTGAAAGAAAGGATTTTGTTAATTTAACAAGCCATCAGTATCTTTAATCGATGATCAGTAAATGTGTGACAATGAATTTTGTTGTTGTGATTGCTACTAGTCTGCTATACCAACTAATTATTAGTAACAGAAGCAAACTATATAGAATATAACCTATCTTTTGGATAAACTTTAGACTCGTTTACCTAGAATTTGTAGATGATTGTGGAGTCTTAGTCTTAAGTCGTAGAAAACCGACCAAGTATAATCTAATATAAGGAGAATACTTGACTAGAATTGGTCAATTTCTTATGATTTAAGACTTTGTAACCGTCTACAGTTTATATACATATATATATATTGGGTTGTCTGGAAAGTTCGTGCCGACTAACTTATATAATTTAATAAATGTATACTAAAATTTAAATTTTCTGCGTTT
>NW_017259302.1:1552412-1560186 GCF_001594045.1 Atta colombica
ACATTAACGAATTAATTTGCAACAAATCGATTTTTTTTAACAAATATCACATTTATTTTCCCTTTTGATTTGTTCCTATAACAAAATCATTTCTCTCAGTGTGTATGCAACGTATAATAAATTATTTAAAGAATCAGAAAATATACATGTATATAAAACATTAAAGTATACGCAGCTAACACAATTAGAAGAATTTAATTCTAAAATCTGATAGATACGAGTTATTACAATTAATTTCAGAAATAAATTGCCAACAGTTTTCAATGCGGTAATCTTAGAATGAGGGCGAAAAAAAGGAGATAAAAGTATTTTACCCCTAGTCTTTAAATGCTGGCAGGTAAAAGTATAAGAGCGAACGTTTAAATCTTGAACGTCACGATGAAGGGTTTCGATATCTCTTAGACGCGGAATTGCCTTTTCCCCAAAAACTTTCCGCGCTTTTGCCCAAGTGATTTACCATCACCAATGATTTATACGCCACTCAAACCGCAGTGGAGGTAAAGGGAGATGAGATAATACCCAACAAAAGGCTAAAGTGGAAGATTAGAGGCGATTATCGTGGATCAGGTGCGCGCATATTCGACCGTAACTCAAGCCAGGCTGACGCGTGGGTGGCTTGCCTTTGACCAGATGATAAAAACAAGAACTTCCTCATGCAAGTTCCGGCTTTCAGCTATTAAAAACCAACTTTTTAAAAAATTTTCATCGATCGTGTATAGTATAGTACAGTCGTTCATACGAATAATCATTTGAAAATCATGTCCGCAAAAGAAAACTTTTTTACCACTATTCAATTATTTTCTTATCATTTAAAAAATAACAAGAACATCATGATTTTAATAATTAGTAATAAACAAATTTTTATTAATAATTAAATAATAAACAAATAACTTACTAATGAATTCAGCATAATATAAAATGAAAAATTTTGATATTAAAAATTAAACATGTAATATAAAAATTATATAACAGATACAGATTATTTTGATATATATCACAGAAGACAAGTATCAATTTAAATTGTGTATCTTATGTATTATTATTGCATAACTTTTATGTTATTTTATGGCATAGCCCTCAATAGACAATTCACATGATCTTGATTCGAGCCTTCGATCGAACTATAAATTTGCTATAATCGATAATCTCCAGATATCCGCCCCCTAATTGGGGTTTTTGAAAGGACGATTTTTTAAGACACCTGACCGTTTATAGACTTATGGTTGTCAGTCTGGACTAAAATCTAGAATCGATCAATTGTACAAATTATATCTGTGATTTCGAAAGTCACGTAAAGTCGGACATTAAGTGTGTAGCTTAATTAATAGTAACGCCGGCGGAATAAACTCGGAATTATAAGCGGCGGATCTACGCGCCGGATTTCAACTATGATTCCAGTTTTAAAGATTCATTTAATTCGGGGTACTTTGATCGGAATTACAAAACGCAAACATGATATGTGGGAATACCTACGTAATTCTTTGTTTCGACTAAAAACGATTTCATATATTTTACCTACGTAAAATTTAGATCATATTAAGAATAAAATTATATGTAAGTTTTGCGACAAGTATATATATATATATGATTATCATTATCGCTATTATAATTATTCAATAAAAAATATCTGTATAAATCTCTAAAAATTTAGTAATGTTTATTAATTTATTTAAATCTATGTATTGCTGTTAATTTAACAGCACTTTAATAATACAACAAAATTATAATCTAATTTTTTAATAAAAATTACAACACATAAAAATTTAAAAACTTTACTAATTGTAGATTATATTACTGTCTGATTTTATTCTTAGGTTTTAATTTCCTTTCCTTACAAAACAAATACAACAAACTTTTTAAATACAAACGATACGATAAAAACAGCGGTCTATTATAGTGAAAGAGATTTGGTCAGAAAACAATTAGGCGCTATTAAAGCCCATATAATCGCAAACAGAGAATTTCTCTGGTGCATCTCTCAGGTTCTGGGTGTTCGAAAGACCGATATAAAACAACGGATTAGAATTACGGAATGGCAGCGACCACGGGAATACGAAATGACCTTAGCCAAAAATTCGTACAGGTATCGTCCGGTGGAGATCTGAATCTCTCGCTGAATCCCTGGCAGAATCAAGGTGGGGACCGTATCATTTGGCGGATTAGCATAATGACCGGGGGATTTATATTACGCGTCTTCGCGAAAAGGGCACGCTGGTAGCAAACGCGCCGAATGAAATAATGAATAGCATAGTTTCTGGTATTTGATGATTATACGCATCGCGAAGGGCAAATTATGGATTTGTGGTTTCAACTGTGCGTTTCCTTCGCTACCCAGACCAAGCCTCGTCGCATCAAATCGAAGAGAAGTGGGAGGAAGAAAGCATGAGAAGCGTATAGTGAAGGAAGGAAAACGTACATAGATAGGATTGTGATGTAAGGGAACTGTGATCTAAAAAAGTACTCCTATATAAATACAACCGAATAAAAACAACCGAAAAAAAACAAGAAGAAAGGAAAAAAATAATGTTATATAATACGAAGAAACAAACAGAATAAAATTATATTGTGCAAATTGAAAAATTTTTAAGAAAAATTTGCAATTTATTCAAATTGATCATATTCAGCAACAATAATAATCATGAATATACGCAAAAAGGGCGCTTGTTTTCTCTAAATTTTTAAGAAGAAACAATCAAATTATGAATCATTTTACGATGAAAAATTAAACACTTATTGATCAAATCGCTTTATTCACATGACAGTTCGCTAAAGATTCTCGAAGATTGCACTGAGAATTTCATTTGAGATTAAATTAATTTCTTATTTGGATATGAGCAAATAAATCCTGATGCATAAAATTTAGTTGAAGCAAAAGTTTTGTTATTGTAACATTTTACTTGTTTCTACTAAATAAAGTGTTACAATAAATATAACTAAATTTTTTACTTTAACTAAATTATTTTATTGCATCAACCAAAATTTTATTTGCCTATATCCAAAAAGATTAATTGATTCAATCAAAATAAGAGTTCTTAGTATGATTTTAATATGAATATGTTAATAAGTTTTTTGTATGTCATTGACTGAAATCTTGAATATCTTGATAATAATAAAATTATATTTATAAAAAAAAGAATTCTCTCTTTTAAAAGACAAGAAAACATTTATATGAAAATCGAGGAAAGCATGATATATGTTTAATATTTAGAAGAAATCTCAGTAGAAAAAAAAAGAAACCGGAAGAGCTCGTATACATCAAGGAAATAGGCAAGAACAGGAAATATGCGATATCCGTTTAAATGAGGAAACGGATATAAAAGCCGATCTGTATTCGTCAAGGATTTAAGGTATAAGCTCGGTGAAGATACTTGCGCGCGTAGAAGAGTATTAAAGAGACCGGAGGTAGACAAATAAGAGGAAAAGGAGAGGAAGAATATCGTGGGTTGAGAGAGAGGGGAAAGGCGCAGGCGGAGTTTCTTACCACCCCCCAGGGACGAGTAAGAACGTCGTTACTACTGAGGAGAAACAAAAACACTGCTTTACTCCGACATACAAGTTGCCGAGCACACCGAGATGCTTTATATATGATCTGTTAATTATATTTTCCATGAATCGCTTCCACACCGTTTCGTACCGTTTATGCCATTGCCGGCGGTATAATTCCTTGATGGTACCATTGAGTTTGTAACATATCGTCGTCAGCACGATTATAAAAATAATAGAAACAATTTTCATTAATTCGGATTAAAATTTGTTAGGCTCTACGAGTAAAGAATATTTTAACATAACATAAAGAATATTTTAACAATACTTTTAACATGTAATTTCTTCCCGATTTGTTTTTTATTTCACTATCTTTTGTAAATGAACAAAAAACAGAAAAATGATAGCGATATAATAATTACATATTTTTCACTTCACAAATAAAAAGATGTTAGTGCGTTTTTCTTAAAAGTTTTTTAAAAAGAAATTATTGCGAGAGACAAATTTAGCGTTATTAACGTTAAATATAATATAAATATAATAATATTCCTAATGTGTAAATAATATTACAAATATAATATTATTAAGATGAAGAATTGTTGAACAATCGTTGCATCGTTAGCGTGACAAGAACTATTTGTGGGCAAGAATATTTCGAAAGGATTCCTGAAAGAAGAAAGAAGAAAGAGAAACAGAAGAAGAGTGGAAAGGATAGTGGGACTATATCGCCGAAATAGGAGGTAAAATGACAAAACAAGAAGAGATGCAGAAAAATATGGGGTATTAAGCGTGAATTTCAGAAAATGAGTGTTTATGGCTGTTATGCCGTAATTATTATCGAATAAAGAGTCGTTTATGATGACTGCCTGTAAATGACACACAAATTTTATAACCGGTAATTCTAGATAGGCAGATTTGTTTTCTGGATTCGGATATGATTTAAATTTCGCAAGATTCACATTTGGTCGTGTGATACTATATGCAATAAAATAATTTTTGTTTTGTTTTTCCTCGAGAGTTCATAAATCATCTTAATAATTTAATTTAAATATATAATTAAATCACAACTGAAGTAATAATAATGTAATTTGTGTATTTTTAAACAAATTATATTAATTTGTAAATTATTTTCTTTTCAAACGATATATTGTATATATTTAATTCATTTGAAAAAAATAGAGTTGTTTTTCATCATACTAACGATGAAAATTGATGACGCTCAGAGATATGACATTTATTAATCAATGCAGCCATTCTCTCGAACAAAGGTACAGCAGTCAGACTATTATTTTCAGCATGGCAATAAATGGAGCATGCATTAAGATTCAAAGGCAAGATTATTGAGTATAATGATAAACACGTTTGCGTAATGCTGCGTTTCTGCGTCGAATGCATGCGGTTCGTGATAAGTTCCTCGAAGAATTCACGATTTCATCTTGCGATGCAAAGATTCCTTCAAAGTATGTCTCATTGTTAGTGTCAGCCCGACGACCGAAGATGAGGGTGGACTATTAGGTAATTATCGGCAAAACAAAATTGGAAAATTATAGGCGCGACCGAGGGTGAGAAATTATTCTCTCTTTCTCGAACGACTCGTCTGGGATATTTCGTAATAATTCTGAAGTTCCGAACGATACAGCACGGTACCAGTGCCGTGACTAACTCTTGAGAACAGGTGGGTTCGTCTAGGCCAATTATATGTCGGACTATTATTAAACCCGAACAACGAAAACGCACGATTTGGCCTGTCCACTTGCTCGGTACAGCTTTTACCGCAATATTTCGTTCCGCGACAATAATTAGAGTGTATCACGTAATATTAATTGTCTAGTTAAGGTAAATGTATGTTAGTGGATTTGATTCAATTATTGGACAAAATTATCAAAATTTTAAATATTGAATTTTTAATGATACACGCGACTTTAAATAAATTCGTTTACAAAAATTTTATAACTAAAAAAATTTTATAAATTTATTTAGAATTGTACATATTATTAAAAATTAAATATATAAAATTTTTTTCGTTCAATAATTGAATCATATCCATTAATTGTTATACCTTATACATTATGTATAATTAATTTAATATTTACTTTATACATTACGTACTCTCTAAATTTCTTAGAGTGAAATCTCTCACTCCAAAAGAATTAAAATATTATCACTAACGAAAAAGAATGAAAAATTTGCACTTTTGAATAAGATCGCAGATATTCATTTTTTTTTTAAGTAAGATTTCACATTTTTGGAGTAAGATTCATTCAAAAAAAAAAAAAAAAAAAAAAAAAAAGAAAATCTATTACTTCTCCAGAATGCAAATATTTTACTTTTTTTTAATAGTGACAATGTTTTAATTCATTTAGAGTGAGATTTCACTCCTAAAAATTTAGATAGTATATAATTACTGTACTTTTATATTATTATATAATTACTATACTTTTATATTAATATTCACGGATATAAAAATAAAATATGAATTTTCAGCATTTAAATCAATTAAAATAGAAGATTTTAATTTTAAATTCAAGATCTGACATGTTAAACACATAAGAGTTAAATTTTCAATGTATTATATATAAAACTATTTTTTACAAAGTATAACATATAATCTTTTGTAAAAACTGTCCGTTTTATACAGAAAGAAAAAAGTCCAAGGTCGAAAGTTCCGTGATCCATTGTAACGCTTGAATGAGTACTTTAATAATGATTCAATTGGCAAAAGGGTTGTGAGCTGTCATTTTCTCCTCGGATGGAATAAAAATTTTTTATTCGAGGCTGAATATTACTTATTGTTCCACCTGCTTGCAAATGAGACTTATCGCCTTTTCTCGGCTCACCGGTGAACGGATTATGCCAGTAATATGCTTGATTACCTTGACGTCCATCTTTAATCTGCCATTGGCTATCTCTTAAAGGCTTTAAGGTAATGCGAGTAAGTGAAATAATGTCTGTGCGTATTATTGTTAATAAAAACTAAAATCATGATGTCCTCATAATAATATTATATCTACGTACATCTATTTTTTTACTCATAACAAATCACGATAACGGCTGTCTATTAAATGCTGAAAATATTAAACTAATAATAAGTAATGTGTTAGAATGTACAAAAAGCATATTAAATATGCATCAGATTGTAAATATTTAAGGATTATTTTGTAATATTTTATGTAATAAAAACTGGAATCTTAGAGATATCTATTATTCGTATCTTTGTCATGTAATATCGTTTTTATTTTGATATCGAAAAATAACAAAAATATTAAATTTTGCGACAAACGAATATATATATCCGTAAGCATATACTTTCTTTTATTGTATCAAAACGTTCACAATATAAATTACCGTTAAATTCGATCTTCGCGCAAAACAGCACGATTAATTTATTATTATACACGATTAATATATCATTATAGAAATAAAATCACCTGTAAATATTATACAAGTAAATATAACATAAAATGTACAATGTAAATACATATATAAATAGTGTTACATAAATAAATTATTAAATAAGAATCGATGTGATTTGTAAAAAAATATATAAAATTTTATAAGTATGTACCTTTTTTATTTAAATTTTCTATATATTAAAGACTGTACGTAAATTAAAAAATATCTTTTATCATATATCTCGTTACGTACAAAATCAGCGTACAACACGGTTATCTCCGGCACTGGCATCTTTTGTATCTTACATTGTCATCCATGACTACAAAAGTCGGCGATTCATTCGCGATCAGATACGGACTGCGCGGGCGACGGGGCCCGAGGAAACCGCGGCATCAAGTAGGGGGAGGAGAGCCAGTATGGGCAGGAGGACCGACGGACCGACTGAGCGCCAGCTCGGCGAAGTGGGACCGGAGGGGATGATGTGTAAGAGGGGCCTGACACGCGATGCCTGCCTCGGGGAAGCAATCACGCGGCGGGCGGCGGGGGCGGCCCTTAAGAGGGGGACGTTGGCTCTTCCACCCTGTCCGCCACCCCTCCCACACCTCCGGGATCCCTCTTCCCGCACAACGGTGCCCAATCTCCCCGTTCCCCGATTACTCCCTCAAACGTGTACCCAAGTCCCCCTCCGGTGGCGTTGAGCCGCCTCGACGACTCAACCTGCCAGCCAGCGCCTCCAACCCCACCCTCTCTCGGGCCCCCCTTTTCTTCTCTCTCATTTTCTCTCTCTTTCTCTCTTTCTCTGCTTCCTCCATCTCGATACTAGGCAGTATCTCCCTCACCCTCTTCTATTGCGCGCTGTGGAACAAAAAGCACAAAAAAAAAAATAATCTCCATCCCC
>NW_017259302.1:1560286-1563191 GCF_001594045.1 Atta colombica
GTCGCGGCTGAGCAACCCCTCGATCCACCCTACCTCATCCCTTGCCCTGCCGCCGTGGGTTACTCAGGGCCCCGGCGTGCATCGCTACGGGGCACTGTGATTACACCGCGTAGAGGTACGACCACCGCCGACAAAACGAGACGCAAGGCGAGGTGCGGTGCATCGCGTTGTGTCTGTCCGATCGCACTCCCTCATCCGTTCGCGTAATGAGCATCGCCTAAGTGCTGTCGGGGGCGGATTGCGCCGTCCGGCAGGATTTGTCGCTCTTTTTCCCGTACGACGATGCGCCTCACCGATATTCTCTCATTCGTCCCCTGCCGGCGAGAAATCAATGATTTGCATCGCCCGATTGACATGTTTATCGCTAAAGCGCGACGTAATGTTCGCGGAATAGCCGTGACGGAATGAGAGCAACGTGAGATCTCTCGCCCACGTGAAATTAGCCGATGCAATTAGCGAGCTGTTACCGGCGTGTGATTTGCTTCAATGTTCCCCGAAGTCTTTGTAGAAATAGCGAAAGATGTATCTCTACGTGCCGCTGCACCGCTTCGTTATTCGAACAACTTCGATATTTGCCGGGGTATATTAGTTATGTCGTTTCATCTGGCGAACCGATACTTCCATTCTCATGACGAATGTATCCATGCGGACAGCTGGGAACAGAATCACTGGCCTCGATTACACGCACCAATCGGGGTGTCCTCATATGCGTCTAGTTTACATCCCGAGGCATGCTCTCCCGTTCCGTAGGAATTGTTAGTTAACTTGTCTTATCGGCACGCCCATGGAGATTGGAATTGATTTATACTTCTTCGAATGTTTCTTCGCATAGTTTCGTTACAAGAGACTGTTGATTGGAGTATTCCAGCAGTGCTTCATACACTCGTCCTGATATCTCAACTATATATTAACGAAGAAACTTCCAAATAATTTATGTCAAATAGAGATAGTATAAATTTACTTGCTCCACATGAATTTTAAAGCAATAAAAGCTGCACAAATCAAGAAAATTTTCAAAAAAATAGTTCAACTGCGAAAGAAGTTAAACTGTTGTACTACTTAAGTTACAGAGAAATTGATCTCTATACAAGAATTTTCTATAAAATCTTACAAAAAATGTTCTAATATAGATTTTAATATGTTAAAAGTATTTCATAACCGTATTTATACATTTTTATATTATTCAAAAAATTTGTACTTTAATAGAAAATATCTTATATTTGAAATACAGTTTGCGTACCTTATAAAAACATTTTCGAGTAAATTTAATATGAGAGAAATAAACAGTAATATTTACAGATAGCTCTAGGACATAACAGATTAATGTTCCTACCCTATGAACTTTAATGTGTGCGATTTATTGCTATTTTCCTAAACATATCTCTAGCAATAACATATCCAAGCAATAGCTTGCAAAAATCTCTTGAAATATAGATAAGCGTACAATTTGCTCTCAGCCCTCAGAGGAAGATATCGTCATGCAATGAATGTCGAAGTAAATGCAGCGAAGTCAAAGTTATTCAGAAGTGTTAAGTGACATAGAAGAAAACGAGAAACCGACAAGCGAGAGAGAAGAAGTAAAAAATAAATAATAAAAAAAAAGAGAGGAAAGAAGGAAAAGGAGGAAGAGGAGGAGGAGAAGGAGGAAGAGAAGAAGAAGAAGAAGGCAGAGAAAAAGGCAACGAAGGTAAGAAGATAGAAGGTGGGGGAGGGCATCTGCAGCTCCGGGGCTAACTATGTAAATGAGAACGGAGAACGGATCGCCTCGGTTCAATAGACCTTCGACCCTTGAGTCCGGATAATTTGTTTATGAGCAACGCACGCGGCTATCCTCCGTATCCGCCGCGGGGTAAGAAGCCGCACGGTCCATCTCGCTGCAGATTCTATACGGGGCCCCCTTCATCCAGGCGGTCGCGCGACCAGGACGGGAGAGATCTGCTATACGATTTACATACGATTACCGGGCAAAGTGAAGGCACGCACACCCACGCCACGCAAACGAAAAGAAGGGAGCACCGGACTGGACCAGCAGTCAGAGAAGCGGAGCCCGAGGTAAGGAACACCGGTGACGGGGTGACGGGGGAGAGTAATGGAGAAAGAGAGGATTCGAGACGAGCCACAGGGGGAGAAAGAGGGTTACTCGCGGAGCGAGTGGTGGTACGAGAGGTGGAAGAAGCTGCAGAAGAAGAAGAAGAAGAAGAAGCAAGAAGGACGGGTTCGAACATGGGGAGGATCGCGAAGAGCCGTTCTGGATTTGAGTCCTGGGGCTGTCGGGATGTCGATGAGCGGCAGTCGGCGTGGGCCGCTCAGTAGGACGCCAGCAACCTGAAGAAGCCCGCGCCCTTCGGGCGAACTCGCTCGGAAACAATGCCTACAACCTGCAGGACATTGCACACCTACCCTGGTCGAGGCCACCTCATTTTACATTGTAGGAAAGGGAGACTTTAACGGGCGCCTTAGAAACAACATTAAACGTCGTCTAAAGGCATATTCTATACTTCAAGGATATAGAATATACTTTTATGAGGTACATATCGTGCATTATCAAACCACGCTTGTAATATGGTAAAGGATTTATAAAAGGTACACGATTAAACGAAAAACTATTATGTCCAAAAATTATTATATGTTATTATCAGCGCAAAAAATATGTAATTAGCATGGATAATATTATTAGCATTAAATTTTAATTGTTGACCTTATACTTGAAAACTTAATTCTCCTTGCATAAATAATTTTTTCGACTGCCCATGTTAAAAACTTTTTAGAATGGCATATTTTAATTTGTGACTTTATAACTCTTTGAATATAATTAAAAAATCTCCTATAAGATTTAAAATAACTTTATAAAGTGTTAATAAAAAGGAAAAACGCTTTCATATGCAATTTAAATATTCAAACACAT
>NW_017259302.1:1563291-1563831 GCF_001594045.1 Atta colombica
CAAATTGATAGTAATCGATCGAATTATAATCAACATATAAAAAACATTTTTTATAACCAAACATTTTTAATATTATGAAGACACCATTCGCATTTTACTTGATTAATCTTGTGATTTTCGATATATTACTTCCGGGTGAATTACTTGCGCGATGAATAAATTTTCCTCGCGCATTTTGCTCTTCTCATTCGGTAGAAAATCTGTCGAATATGCATTCATACATATGCATATCCGCATATACATATTAGAGCTCTCTTGTCTCATCACTATTCATCCGCATATCTATTTGTTCCTGGTTCCCGTAGAAAAGCAAGATTCTGTATTTTCGACCACTGTAGCAACCATCTCCCATAAATTCTTTTAGCGACCTTTATCGGCTATATAAAAAAAAATGTAGAATTTTTTAATAATTGATATTAATGATAAATATGTTAAAAAAAAACAATGAGATGTTATTTGTTAAAAAAGAATTTTTATCATAAAAAAAAGAGCTTTATTTTAAAAAGTTTTTTATGTCGAATGAATGCATGTACTTTTTTA